>NC_133654.1:64445977-64699508 GCF_009905375.1 Apium graveolens | reverse complement strand
AGTCAAGTCTAGTTGAAAATGAGAAAGGAATTGAAGTCAGGGGTGAAGACAAGATTGCAAACTTAGATGAGGTTTTTGGGAGTATATTTGGTGAAAGCATGGAGGAAAAAGAGGAATGGCAGAAGGGAAACAGAAGAAAGGCCAAGGCACATCGAAGGAGTGAAGGCAACACTGAAGAAACTAAATCTCTACCTTCCATACCTGAACCCTTTGTTGCTGATCCCACTATAAACATCCATGGTGAACCAATCATCCCAAAAGAGGAACCTATTGATTGGGACACCATCAATTTGCCTACCTTTTTAACCACTCTTCCACTACCAAAGAAACAGAAAAGAAAATCCAAATCTACACCTCCCCTAAACTCTAAGAAATTCACTCAAAAACATAAACCTAACCCTAAGCCACCCATTTCTAAAGATGATTATGTTCACATCTGTGACATAAGAGAAATTTCAGACATTGAACTCTATCTGGATGAGCTGGAGGATGTAAAGGGAATTGCTGCTTACAGACAGCTACCAGAGAGATTGGTGTTCAGATACAAAGGAGCTGGGGAAAGAACATGGCCTCTCTACAGGATTCTGAATGAAGGCTACTCTACCTTGATCAGAGTCTTTTCAGCCATACAAAAGGATTCTGGCTTTACCAGGACTGCCAAGACTGAAATTCTCAACAAGATTGCCAACATAAGGAAAACTTGGAGGGAGCCCAATGCTTTGCCCAGAACCTTACTCATTCAAGAAAGGGGAACTACAATTCACAAATCACCTCATTGGTTGATGGAATTCAGAGATGATAAAGGAGTCAGAAGATTTTTCAGACTTGAAGACCAACTCAAGATTTCCAGCAATGAAACTCTCAAAGAAATGCAATCTAAGTTGGATATCAGTGATGAAGATGAAGCTGAATTCTTCAGACAACTCCAACTCCAAATTGAGGAAAATGACAAAGGGCTAGGAAAGAAAACTAGGGATCAAAGAAGAAAAAGATGATTTGCTCAGGCCAGTGGAGCACCCTTGGAAACACTGTAAATCTTCAATTACCTTCTAGTACATACACTTTTGCAGCACTTTTAAATTTCTACTTAGTTTCAGTTCATATATTTGTTAAGTGTTTTGTTATCATCAAGTTAACCTTGAATTTATGTCTACAATTCTTATAGACATAAATAGGGGAGATTGTTAGGAATATATGTGCATTAGTTTGATGATATGTTTAACAAAACACTTAAGTAGAAATCTAGTGTTTGTAGCCTCAACGGATAAGACCACTTTGGCTATCCGTTGATGGTGTACCTTTACTTAGAAATAAGTCTAGTGTTGTAGCACATTTCAGTCTCTGAATTTGAGATATAATTCTTAAATGTTGAGGGAAATTATAAGTCATGTTGACTACTAAAGGATATGCAGATAGGAAGGACAATTGTAAATATTTCATGCATTGTAATTTTGTATAAATGAAATGGTGTCAATGGATAACTTAAAGACCTTCAACGGATGAGAAACAAAGCTTCAACGGATGTCTCTAAAGCTTCAACGGATAACATCCTTCAACGGATGAGTGCATCAATGGATAGAGCTTCAACTGCTAACACATCAACGGATAAAGCCATCAACGGATGAAGGCTTCAACGGATGTTCTGTTAAATAGAAGTTGACAAGTGGTAGTTGTACCTACAAACAGAGGCACATGGGTTGACAGAGACAACTGAGATGTGGTAGCCTATTTCAGGAACATCAGAAAAAGCAGCCGTTCTACTCTAGTATAAAGAGGCAATAGTCAACAATGCACTGGAGTAAAATGGAGAAGAAACAAGTGGAGAACTTATTTTATTATTGTACTTTTTATCTTTGTCTTCACTTGTAAACTTGGTGTTATATAAACCAAGTAGCAGCTAGTAATTAGAACAGAATTTTTCCAGAGCTGTTTAGAAAAATCTTGAGAAAAATTATCTAGTTTGTACTAGGATGCAGCTGTGATCAACTTCTTGAATCACAGATTTTCTGAAATACCATCTCTGGTGGAACAACAAATCCACCAGAAAAGTTTTTAAGGTCTGTTGTGTTCTGTACTTTTGTGCTTGAATATATATCTGTCTGTATTAGCTTAAAGCAATTCACACACTTGTTTATCTTAAACACACAGCCTTTGAAACTGCTCAAAACTTGAAAAAGTTTTGAGATTTACATTCAACCCCCCTTCTGTAAATCTCATTATTAGTTCACTAGGAATAACAATGGTCTTATCGATAAGTCATAATAGAGCTTATCGAGAAGTCATTTGAGAAGTCTGTAAATAGACTTATCGAGGACTCACTCGAGAACTCTAAAATGACTTGTCGATAAGTCATTTTGACTTATCGAGAACTCAGTTCTCTATACCTTGAGTACTATTATTCTATCTTGTGTTAATTTTACACATTAAAGATGTAAATTAACAACTAAGCAGTTTAATTAGAATTTGAAATATTCTAAGTTCATTTTTGAGTTTTTAAAGAAAAATAAATATACAGAGACTCTGAAATATTTATAATTCATATTTCAGTTAATTTCCAATTAAATCAAAATAGGTTGATTTATTAGAAATTAATCTGCTGCAAGACATTAGCTGAGTTCTTTCCGTAGGATGAAGAATTGAGCATTCCAATTTCACTCACAAGTCTAGTGAAGGTTGCTTCATCCAAAGGTTTTGTAAAAATGTCAGCTAATTGTTTCTCTGTTGGAACAAAAATGAGCTCAATGGTACCATTTGCAGCATGTTCCCTAATAAAATGGTACCTAACATCAATGTGCTTTGTTCTAGAATGATTAACTGGATTAGCTACTATAGATATGGCACTAGTATTGTCACACATAATAGGAATTTTGTGTAACACTAGACCATAGTCCATTAGCTGATTTCTAATCCAAAGCACCTGAGCACAACAACTTCCAGCAGCTATATATTCAGCCTCAGCTGTGGAAGTTGACACATATTGCTATTTCTTACTATACCAGGACACAAGTCTTTGACCAAGAAATTGACAGCTTCCACTAGTACTTTTCCTATCAACCCTGCATCCAGCAAAATCTGCATCTGTGTATCCAACAGCTTCAAAACTAGTTCCCTTAGGATACCATAGTCCCAAGTTTGGAGTTCCCTTTAAGTATCTGAAAATCCTTTTCACAGCCATCAAATGTGATTCCTTTGGATTGGCCTAAAATCTAGCACATAGACAAGTAGCAAACATGATGTCTGGTCTACTAGCAGTCAAATAAAGCAATGATCCAATCATCCCTCTGTAGCTTGAAATATCCACACTCTTGCCTTTCTTGTCTTCATCCAACTTGGTTGCAGTAGACATTGGTGTAGATACAGGTGAGCTATCCATCATACCAAATTTCTTCAATAAGTCATTCACATATTTAGTTTGGCTGATGAAAATACCATCTCTTCTTTGACTAACTTGAAGGCCAAGGAAGTAGCTCAATTCTCCCATCATGCTTATTTCATACTCACTCTGCATTAGCCTAGAGAATCTTTGACAAAGCTTTTCATTTGTAGATCCAAAGATGATATCATCCACATAGATTTGAACTAGGATCATATCTTCACCATGCTTCTTGTAGAAGAGAGTTTTATCAATAGTACCTCTGGTAAAACCATGTTTGAGTAGAAATTCTGACAGTGTATCATACCAGGCTCTAGGTGCCTATTTCAATCCATATAGAGCCTTAAGTAATTTGTAAACAAAGTTAGGAAATTCTGGATCTTCAAAGCCAGGTGGCTGTTGCACATAAACTTCTTCTTCTAGTTCACCATTGAGAAAAGCACTCTTGACATCCATTTGATACACCTTGAAATTTGAGTGTGCAGCAAATGCCAGAAAAATTCTTATTGCTTCTAGTCTTGCAACAGGAGCAAAAGTCTCATCATAGTCAATTCCCTCTTATTGTGAGTAGCCTTTAGCAACCAGCCTTGCTTTGTTTCTAGTAACAATTCCATTTTCATCCATTTTGTTCCTGTACACCAACTTAGTTCCAATTATGCTTCTGTTCTTTGGTGCAGCCGACTAATTTCCAAACTTTATTTCTCTCAAACTGATCCAGCTCCTCCTGTATGGCACATATCCAGTCAGGATCCAATAGGGCTTCTTCGGTTTTCTTGGGCTCTACTTGAGATAGAAAACATGCATGTAGGCATTCATTAGCAGTTACACTTCTAGTTCTCACACCAGCTGAGGGATCACCAATAATAGCTTCTACTGTATGACTCCTATCCCACTTTCTGGTGTGTGTCTGTTGACTAGTGCCTTCATCATTTTCTTTAGTATTACCATGACTATCATTGCCATTCTCTCCTTCTCCCCCTGAGTTTGTGCCATCAAATTCAGGTGTCTGAAGAGAGCTTTCATTCCTATGATTTTGTTCAGAGGTCTCTTCATTTGTCATTTGTTGTGCCACAGCTTCATCTTCCTCATCAGAATCACTATCAATGGTTAGATTCTCAAATGCAAGGGCTTCAGCATCATTTACATCAAGGCATTTTAAGCCTGGACACTTGTCATCATCAAAAGTCACATCTGTGCTTTCCATAATTTTCTTTTGATCAATCACATAAACTTTGTAGACTGTTCTTTCCAATGAATATCCCAGAAAAATTGCTTCAAAAGCTTTAGAGTTAAATTTTCCCACATATTCAGAGTTGTCTTTTAGAATATAACACTTGCTTCCAAACATAAGTAGATGTTTCACTGTAGGTTTTCTGTTAGACATGATTGAGTAAGGTGATTTTCCATGAGCTTTGTTGATGAGATATATGTTTTGAGTGTAGCATGCAGTATTAACAACCTCTTCCCAAAAACTAGTTGGAAGCTGAGCATCTTGTAGCAAGATCCTAGCAGCTTCAATTAATGTTCTATTTTTCCTCTCAACTACTCCATTCTGTTGAGGTGTTCTAGCTGCTGAAAATTCTTGAACAATGCCTTTGCTTTTGCAGAATTCACTTAATGTTGAGTTTCTGAATTCTGTTCCATTATCACTCCTCAATCTTTTCACACTAACTTTTCCTTCAGCTTGCTTCTCAATTTTCTTGATGTGCTCAATTATAATGTTTGGAGTTTCATCTTTAGAGTACATGAACTCAACCCAAGTGTATCTTGAAAAATCATCAACCATGACAAGGGCATATTTGTTCCTTGAAATGGACAAGACATTTACTGGCCCAAACAAGTTCATGTGAATAAGTTGCAGAGGTGCACTTATAGAATTCACAGATTCTGACTTGTGACTTGATCTTTTCATTTTTCCTTTCTGACAAGCTTCACAAACTTCCAGTTGAGCAAATTCCAGATTGGGCATGTCTCTCACAAGCTCCTTCTTGACTAGGGTGTTGATTGCTTTGAAATTCAAGTGAGATAGCTTTTTATGCCACAGTTTGCTTTGCTCTTCTGATGCCTTGGTGTAGAAACAACACACTCCTTCCTTATTTGTTGAGTCTAAGTTTGCAACAAACAAGCTTCCCTTTCTTACTCCTTTAAGAGCAATTTCACCAGTCTTTTTGCTAATAAAAGCACAATCTTCTTTGTTGAAAACAACTTGAAAACCTCTGTCTTCAAATTGACTAACACTTAGAAGATTTACTTCTAATCCAGCAACTAGTGCTACATCTTCAATGACAACATTTCCAGAAATAATCTTGCCATATCCTATTGTGAATCCTTTGTTGTTGTCTCCAAAGGTCACCAAAGGGCCAGCCATCTCCTCAAATTGTGATAGCAGGGCCTTATCACCTGTCATATGCCTGGAACATCCACTATCAATGATCCATATGACCTTCTTTCCTTTGCCCTGCATACAATGAGGATTAAGTGTGTTTAGCTACCCAAGCTGTGTTGGGTACTTTCTTCTTGTTAACTAATTTTGCAAAAGTAGAATGAGAATTTTCAGATAAAATGGAATTCATAGACTGTTGAGCCTTTTCCCTTTCAGATATAGAACCAATTTTTTATTCTATGAGATCAGTTCTCAATTTGTGGCAACTCTTCATCACTTTCATATTGCAGGGAATGCAGTCAAACTTGTCACAGAATGAATAGGGATCATTAGCCTTGGCTTCATTGTACTTGCAGACTCCTTCAGGTGGATTGCTAACAACCTTTTTACAAAGATGAGTTAGGTGATTCATTGATCCATATTTCTCACACCTCTTTCTAGGAGCATCTGCAACGTAAGCAAAGTTATTGCTTATATTTATCCCAATCTTTCCATTTCTATTCTTCTTTTTCTTTTTGACCTCTTCAGCTTTAATCTCCTTCACAAGCTCCTTAATTTCTTGATTGGCTTTTGGTGTTTCAACAGGGATGGAAGACTGAGTTGTCTCATCATTTTTCTTTTGCTTGTCCCCATCAGCTATCTCCTGTTTGATGATCAACTCTTCTTCACTGAAGTTCACCTCACATGCCTTGAACAAAGGTGATTCAACTTTCTTCAACATTATTGGAACATTCTCAGCTTTAGTTGATTTTCCTTTGTCACTGACAGACTTCTTTTTGCTGTTCAAACCCTCATAGTCAAGACCAATGGCAATGTTTGCACAAGGCTTGTTCTTTTCATGATATTGGCCAATCAACTCAGAAGCATTTTTGAAGGATTTCAGCTTCACTTCATTCTTCTCCAGCCTTTCTCTCAACGCTGCTTCAATTTCACTTGCACACTTTAATTTATTCTTTAAGTATGTAATTTCTTGTTTAGCAGCATCAAGCTCAACCAGTAACAATTCAGCCTCTTGTTTTTGACTCTCAAGTTTTTCATTGATCTTCTTCAATCTGCTAACTTCCTCATTTGCAGCAACCATGCTTGTATGAATGTGGAACATTTTTGTGCTCATCTTTTCAACAGTTTCCTTATATTGACTCACATTTAAATCAATTGTGGTAAGAGTTGGTACCTGTGATTTAGATGATGAAGAATCTCCTTGCTCCAAGGCCATGAATGCATAGTTTCCAACTTCTTCATCTTCATCATTATCTGAATCATCCCAGCTCTTGCCCTCAGCAATATAAGCTTTCCCTTGTTGCTGCTTTAGAAGAGCATCATACTTTGCTTCCAATTCAAGATAGGCTTTATCTTTCTTTGCCTTCCTGGGTTTCCTACATTCTGTAGCAAAATGGCCCAACTCATCACAGTTAAAGCACCTTATTTTTGATCTATCAACAGATCCAGTTTTGTAGCCAGTTTTGCTATCAGGAGTGTACTTCCCTTTTCCTTTCCAGCTGCTGTCTTTGTTGAAGGACTATCCTTTGCTCTTGAAAAATCTTGGTTTCATTACTCTAATATTAGAGAATTTTCTAGCCAAGTAAGCCATTGATTTGTCTAGCTCATCAATCTCATCAAGAGTGTAGAACTCATCTTCTTCATCCAATTCCAGTATGACTTGCTCTTCAGTGTCATTGACTCTTTTCTCACTTGTAGAAATTGCTGGAGTTGGGGATCTTTGCTCATCATTAGAAGTCTGGCCATCATTCACAATCAGTGCACTTAAGCCATCCATTACATATCCTTGACCAACCCTTAATGACTTCTTTTGAATCATTTCAAGTTCATAAGTTTTCAGAACCCCATAGAGCACTTCCAGTGTGATTCTACTCAGATCCCTTCCTTCTTTGATTGCAGAGATTTTCTGTTCCAAGTGATCAGGGAGAGTAAGCAAGAACTTCAAATTCACTTCTTCGACATCATAAAATTTATCATGAAGCTGCAAGTCATTTATCAGCTTATTAAACTTTTCAAACACATCAGTAATACCCTCCTTTGGTTTAGCCATAAAACCCTCATACTGAGAAATCAATATCCTTCTTTGATTTGACCTAACCTCATCAGTTCCTTCACAAAGTATTTCAATCTTTTCCCAGATTTGTTTAGCAGTGTCACAGTTGACAATGTTATTATACATTACATTGTCAAGTGACTCAATTAGTATCAGTTGCAAAGCACTGTCTAGGGAAACTTTCTCTCTTTCAGGTTCAGTATACTCAGAAGGATCCTTGGGAGCATAATGAGCTGGAATAACCATATCTCCATCTGTGGTTTCCTCAACTCTAACTACAGGAGTGAAGGGCCCATTCTTGAGGATACCAATGTAAAGATGATTGGCCATTCTTATAAACAACAACATTTTCTTTTTCCATAAAAGTCTAATTGGCCTTATCAAAGGGAGGAATCTTGATACTACTGATTTCTGTGTATTCATTTTTCCAAGATCTAATCTGTTTACTTTCAGATTTTGCTCTGATACCACTTGTTAGATATAAATACAACACGGGGGGGGGGGGGGTGAATGTGTTTTAGCTTAAATGTTTACTTTTTGGATTTGCTCTGAGTTTAGCAGTTGATTGTTATCAATGATTTTGTGGAGTAGATGTTAAACATAAATAACAATGCAAATATGTAGAACAAAGATTTTCAAAACTCACTTAATTTTATATTAAAAATCAAGCTGTGTTTTGCTACAAAATCTCTAAGTTCTTGTTTTAGAACTTAGCTTCTTTCTTGAGAGAGAATTACAAAATCTAATCTGTATTTCTTACATCTGACTTAGGACCAGTGTTAACTTTATATCTCAGTTAACTGCTGGTTTACACAGTGTGTAATAAGACATGCTATTAGATTTTCTGAACTGTCACTTGTCATTTCTATTTATAGAAAAACAGATCTTCCATTTCTGGCTTAGCATATCTTTAACATCCCATGTTCACTTTAATCTTCCTTTGTCAGTTAATCTTTACCATTGATCTTGCACATCTCTCAAGCTGCTTTTTGTAGACTTGTCAATTCAGCTGTGTGAATTGTTTGTTGATTTATAACCTTGGATATTGAACTGTTCTGCAATTCTGTACTTAGAGAAATTTCTTCACTTCGAGATCTCCAATTAAGCTGTAGAGAACTCGACATCTCAATAGGCATGTTGGCTTGTTGATATCACTAAAACTTCATTGTTGACTTGACTTATCGACAACTCTGAGTTCTCTAGTGAATTTTGGCTTATCGATAACTCAGGGTTCTCTAATGAATGTATACTTGTCGATATCTCTGAGTTCTTGAATGGGTATCTGACTTATCGATATCTCCAATAGCATTTCATGAGTTCTCGATAGACAATTCCTGAGTTCTCTATAGGTCTTTCTGAGTTCTCGATAGGTCTTTCTGAGTTCTCGAATGACTTCTCTATAACACTAATTCTGTGACTTGTAGGGATCTTGACTTAGAATGTTTTTCACTGAACAGAATTATTCAACTCCAAGCTTCTTCATAATTCATCCGAGGCATGATCTTCTTGATCTTCTTCCAGATAGAATTCTTAGGCTTGACACTGTTTAGAGAAAAATGCTCCAGTTTGCTCCATTTATATTTTACAGACATTAAGTGTTACAAGTATGAATTACAGATTAAGGTTACAATACAACTAATCTTAGGGTTGTCAGTATGACTTAGTCTTGTTATGATGCAGGCATGTCTTGCACAACAATACCGTTGCTCGTCGTATATTCTTTCCATGTCATCTTCGTTGTTTGGTACATCTTCTGTATCTTCTACGTCAATAACATCATCTGCTCCATTCGTTGGTCCTCCATTCTGGTTGTGGTCTTCCGCTTCATCCATGTCCAGGCGTCTGACCACACTCAGAATAGTTTTCTTTTTCGTGGTTTTGGTTTTAGACTTGGCTGTTGTCAATTCCTTCTTCTATGCCTCGTTCTCAGAACATACTTTCTCCAATTTTTGTTGCAGTTGTTTCAATGTCGCAGCCATCTCTTTGATGTTCTCTGCTTCTCCTTCTTGGTTCGTGATTTATTCTTTGTCGCTTTCCATTGTAGTGTGTTAACCAAACTCTTATCAAGTTTCCCACAGACGGCGCCAATTATTTTTACCGAATTAATTGGGTTAAATGCTAAGTTTGATTATCCTTGTGATATGACTTAATACTAGCTTTTCTAAATTACTCAAATGCATAAACGTAAATAAGAGAGGGAATTAGTGACGCGGAAAACCTATAAAAGGGAAAAAACCGCGGGTGGGAATGTGTACCCAACCAAAGAAAAATCTCACTAGAATAATGTTTTTTGATACAAGTGTTTTTGTTTAAAATAATCGAATATAATTTGTATCATGAACTCCCATTCATTTCAGTGTATTTGCTGTGTGATTCTTGGGTGTTTTTCTCAAATGATGCCCACGATCCCTTCTTATCTTTCTTCCTCCTTCTTTCCCTCCAACTGCTCCTCCCTTTTCTCTTTTCGTTCAAATTGTGGTTGCTCCTTATAAGGATATGCTTACCTATTTTCACTCCTTATAATTCGGAACTAACTGGACCGTGTCTTGTCTTCAGTCGTCTGCTGCTTCTACTGATGTCGTTCTCGACAGCTTCCTCAGGTTCCCGTCCTGATGTCCCGTCTTGATGTCCCGTCTAGTCTTCCCGTGAAGCCTTCCTGTCATGTTGCGAAAATTAATATATAACAATTTTTGAGATGGATGCTAAGCTCGTGGTGACTGCAATTCATGGTACTCAGGGGAATTCAAATTTTCAAGTCATTGTCGAGGAATGTATTGAGATTCTTAAACACTTTGAGGAGGTGTTAGTAACGTTTGATTATAGATCTGCGAATAGAGTGGCTCATATGTTAGCGCATGCTGCTTATTCTGAGTCAGGTCTTATGGAGTGGTGTGACATTGCTCCAGATTTTATTTGTAACCTCATTTCGGAAGAAGTTTAATATATGCAATTACGACTTTTCAAAAAAAAAAAAGCTAAACATAGTTTCGTTTTATCGGTTGGTTAACACATTTTTAAAAGTATGCTAAGACCTTGTAAAATAAAGTTTAAATAAATATAATTTTAACAAAAAAATAATCAAGTATCTAATATAATTACAAAGTCTATGAATTCTTATCCAATTCAAAATAAAGTTTAAATAAATATAATTTTAACAAAAAAATAATCAAGTATCTAATATAACTACAAAGTTTATGAATTCTTATCCAACATATTATCTAATTGCACTCAACTTCTTTCTTACCTCTTTTAGGAGACCAAACACTTTAAAAATTAATTTTAATAATTCAAATTATAATATAATAATAATGTAATTAATAAATTAAGAAAAAAATAAAAAATATATATTTTTAAAAAATAATATCAACCTATCTATATTATACTATTTTAAGAAAAATATGGTTTTATTTGGTTGATTGATTAACACTTTAAAAAAAACAGCCTAACGCTTATTATTTTTCATTAAAAATAAAAATAAAATTTTACGCTACAGAGTACGCTGACTCAGTACGTCTCTCTCATTCAGCAAAAATACTTTTTGTTAATTAATTTAAACATGCCATATATACAAGATTTCATTGGTCATTTATATCAAAAACATATTTGTATCGCAAAATTAATAAATAAATATAAAAAAAATAAGATTAAATTATTTATATTAAAATTAATATCATAAATTTCAAAAACTTATTTATTTTATTTCATAATTTACCTTTATAATAAAAATTAAATATAATTATAATATTATTAAAATAAATATTAAAATTAAACCATGCATCGTTGAGGTTATAGTCAATTTTAAGCGTAATAGGTTATAATTGGTTGTTTGTTTGATACCTTCCTAAAAAATAGTTAACACGACTTTCAAAAATATTATTAAAAATAAGAAAAAACATGTATCTTTGACTCTTCAAAAATAATTCAAATTATAATTTTCTCCGAGTCGAAAACCAAATAATCCTATAATCAATTAATTCTTAATAGTTAATACACATCAGATGAACACAAATAATATATTTAAAAATTAAATTAAAAAAACATGAAATTGAAAAAAACACAAAACATGCATTCTGTTACGGTCTTACATAGGCCAACATGAAATATAATTACTTATGTTGAAATAGGATTCCTTATGTTTAAGAAACACCGATAACTAAAAAATTGATATTTTTGAAATAAAAATATGTTAGGCACAAAACACGCGCTAATAATTCACACAAGTATATGCGTTCACAAGTAATATAGAATAATTTCTAGTTCGTTCCCACAGAGACTCAGACTAATTATGTTCAATTAACACTTACTCACCAATGTATGATTACTTCTCAATGTCAAGACAATAACACTTAAATTTGATTAACTAATTATTAACTATAATTAACTACGAGAATTAAACACTTAATTGGCACTTGAATTAATAATATTAAATACACATGAGATCATAACTTCATTACTACTTCCTTTAATAGTCATCGTTATTACCCTTAGCATGAAACAATGATGATATTAATCGAACACCACGAAACTGATAAAAGCCAACTTTCGTTGTACTAATACCATTCTACCAAACATCCACAATTAAGATAGAAGTTGAATAGACATCAATTATGTTGAGACCCTATATGTCTACAGAGTTTGACAACATAACGATTTAAGCACAAGTTATTCTTTATGATTACACAGGGCAAGTAAAACGGTTAGAGTTACGCACTAATCATGCATACACATACATGAACCTATGCTAGCATGGTAAGTTCTAAACTTCAAGATCCACTGTCGCTTCACAAGAGATTAACAACCTATCTTATATGTTCGCGACGCACATAAGACGCATAAGCACAACCTATGCTAGATATCATACAATCATCACACACTAAGGTATTAAACAACTAACTAAAGAAATCCATAGTAAATCCGTTACGACCCCATGATCATGATTAGCCCATGACAGAACTCATCGTCACCATGGGTTCATATGAAAACATGATGATAACACACAATATAAACTAATAAAAATACTTATTAAAACCAGAGTACGTCACAAGAGTAATAAGGTTCAAAGTAAAGAAAACTAGCATCCACTGATACAACGAATAAAAGAATCACAAGAAAACGTATGCTTCCTCTTCTTCATTGCGATGTGCTAAAACGGTCTTCTTCCTTCTCTCCTTGCTCCTAGCTTGATACCACCCTTTTGTGAAACGTCTCTGAAAACTACTTATATAGAAGCCCACAAGAACCAGTCGTCTCAGAAGTCCAACAGAATAAGGATTATAAAAAAAATCAGTATTTAAAATTCTCGACCCTGAGTGGCCGCCCAGCATTTCTGAGCGGGCGCCCGAGCTCCTGAGCGGCCGGCCAGCATTCCTGAGCGGGCGCCCAGCAGGCTACTGGAAAATTTCTCATTCTGTTCCCGATTTCTGCTGCGTTCAGCTCCTAACTTCCCACAACCAATGCCAAGCACTTCCCTAGGCTTATTTCTGATGAATTCTTCCTACATACGCAAGTTACACCCTGAAATGCAAAAACACTAGAAAAATGCATCAAATACACAAAATACCTGATTTCAAGACATCAATTCAAGCCATTATAAGACGTTCTAAATGGTATAAAATGCCACTTATCACACCCCCAAACTTAAATCGATGCTTGTCCTCAAGCGTCACAGACTCAAAAACAAAACAAAAATATGCATGAATACAATCTACATGAAATGCAGCGATCCCCTTCACAATGACTAAACCAACCAACTCATGACACCTCAACAAATGCAATTAGGTGAATAAAGATCAACCAAATCATGCAAACTAACATACAACTAAAAACATGGTGTGTGCGGATGCTTAACATATATGCTTCGAAACTAGATCAATTATCATAACTCGATTATCCTCAAGGCAATCACATGATTATACGAAGAATAAATTCTAGGCACAAAATGACTTATAACACTTCAAGATCACTGGGGCTTATTACGGAATCATGATTTTATTCAACACAACAACAAATGCTTATTTGACCGTGCAATGAGTGAGGTCCACAAAAGACTTATGCAATGGCATCCATTTAGCGAACGTTAGGTTAACGGATCCCAGCATATAAAACCCTTAGGTCACTAGGCACAAATTCCCCTAAGAACTTAATAACTCGAATACCAAAGAGCCCACTCGTGATCAATTATGCATTAACTCTTTATTTTTTTTTCTTCTTTCACTTTTTTTCTTCTTTTTTTTTTCTTTTTTTTTTCTATTTTTTTTCAAATTTCTGAGCAAGTGCGTTTCGCTCCATCTTGCTCAACCCTAGACTACTCGCATAAAAATACGAGCCTGCTACTAGCCATTTGACGCCTAGCCACAATTAGCAATGAATTCCAATTTTTACTCCAATTTTTTCTTTTCATGCCTTTTATCATTAAGGGCCTATCATAAATTCTAAGCATAATCAATAGATTAACTTCAAAGCCCTCAAACCTTGACAACCATCTAGTCCTTAAGCATACTCTAAGACTTAGTGAGATTACAAGTGTTTCTAGTATGCATTTCAACCTACAAGACTCAATCATCACTCTAACGCTATCACTACACTTGCATCAATATCACAAATCAATCGGTAAAGCAACGCAAAAAGGGATCATGGTATATGCATGAGCTAAATGACATGATAAATAAAGCTATAAAATAAAAAAACTATTATATGAGAAAAATATGCAACTATATGAACTAAACTACCATGAATATGCAACTACATGACACACACACAAAAATATTCCTTAACTACCACCACCAAACTTAAAATCTTCACTGTCCCCAGTGAAGGTAGTAGAAACGAACACAGGGTATACCTACTCGGAAAATTCATCATCATCACCCTGAGAGGGTGGAGTTCGATCAAGTTGATAATAAAACGGCACTAACCACTTCCTGGTTTTCCGTGTCCCCATAGTAATGCTTTAATCTCTGACCATTAACCTTAAATGCTTGGTCCGGATCGTTCTCAAAAATCTCCACCGCTCTATGTGGAAACACAGTTTTGACGATAAAAGGTCCAGATCACCTTGATTTCAACTTTTCAGGAAAAAGTCGGAGACGGGAGTTGAATAAAAGAACTTGTTGCCCCGACACGAATAACTTAGGAGATAGCTTCTTGTCGTGCCACCTTTTTACTTTTTCCGTGTACATTTTGTTGTTCTCGTACGCTTGAAGTCTAAATTCATCAAGTTCATTTAACCGAAGCATTCGCTTCTTCCTAGCTGCATCTAGATCAAGGTTCAACTTCTTCAATGCCCAATAAGCCTTAGGCTTAAGCTCCGCAGGTAAATGACATCCCTTACCATAAACAAGTTGAAACGGGGACATCCCAAGTGGAGTCTTGTATGCTGTTCTATAAGGCCAAATAGCTTCATCGAGCTTTAAAGACCAATCCTTCCTTGACGGACAAATAACTTTTTCTAGAATGCGCTTGATCTCTCTATTAGACACTTCAGCTTGACCATTCGTTTGCGGATGATAGGCAGTAGCAACACGATGATTCACATTGTAGCGCTGCATCATAGAAGTGAACTTACGATTGCAGAAATGCGACCCCTCATCACTTATGATTACCCGTGGCGTTCCAAACCTTGTGAATATCTGCTTATGAAGAAAACTCAACACTACCTTTGCATCATTCATCGGTAGAGCCTTGACTTCTACCCATTTTGAGACATAATCTACCACCAGCAAGATGTACTGATTATTGCAGGATGAGACAAATGGTCCCATGAAATCGATTCCCCAAACATCAAAGACCTCGACTTCAAGAATCACATTTAAAGGCATCTCATCCTTTCTAGTAAGATTCCTCACTCTTTGGCAACGATCACACCTTAAAATAAACTGATGCGCATCCTTAAACAACGTAGGCCAGAAAAAACCTGCTTGTAAAATACGAGCTGCCGTCTTTTCACCACCATAATGTCCACCATAAACTGTGGAATGGCAGTCTCATAATATCCCCTCAGTCTCACAGAATGGGATACATCTCTTGATGATCTGGTCAGCTCCCTGTCTAAATAAATATGGTTCATCCCACATGTACCACTTCACCTCATGCAGAAACTTCTTCTTTTGAGCTGCATTCATATTAGGAGGCATTATTTTGCTGACAAGATAGTTCACAATATCTGCGAACCATGGCTCTTCCTCCTGAAATGCGAACAACTGCTCATCCAGAAAAGATTCGTTGATCAATGTCTTATCCTGTGAAGTCAAACCGGGATTCTCCAATCTAGAGAGATGGTCAGCTACTTGATTCTCCGTACCTTTACGATCCTTGATCTCTAACTCAAATTCCTGTAGCAAGAGCACCCAACGAATAAGTCTAGGCTTCGAATCCTTCTTTGAGACCAAGTAACGAATGGCAGCATGATCAGTGAATACTGTCACCTTTGTCCCAAGCAGATAAGATCAAAATTTTTTAAAACCAAAGACTATAGCCAAGAGCTCCTTCTCAGTAGTGGTGTAGTTCATTTGAGCTCCATTAAACGTCTTACTAGCATAGTAGATCACATGAAAAAGATTATTCTTGAGCTACCCAAGAACTGCTCCCACTGCATAATCACTCGCATCACACATCATCTCAAAAGGTTCTGTCCAATCAGGTGCCGTAATAACTGGTGCAGTTATCAAACTCTTATTGAGAGTCTCGAATTCCGCCAAGAATTCATCATCAAATTTGAAAGACACCTCTTTCTCGAGCAAGTTGCACAACGACTTAGATATCTTCGAGAAATCCTTGATGAAACGCCGATAAAAACCCGCATGACCAAGAAAATTACGGATTCCTTTCACAGGAATAGGTGGTAAAAGATTTTCAATGACTCCCACCTTGGCTTTTTCCACCTCAAGACCCTTGCTAGAGACTTTATGCCCAAGAATAATGCCTTCACGCACCATAAAGTGACATTTTTCCCAATTGAGCACCAAATTAGTTTCCACACACCTTTTGAGCACCGAACGAAGATTATTCAAACATTCATCATACGAATGTCCAAAGACGGAGAAGTCGTCCATGAACACTTCAACATTGTTTTCAATCATATCAGAGAATATATCCATCATACATCTCTGAAAAGTGGCAGGTGCACCACATAAACCAAACAAAACTCTGCGAAAAGCAAACGTGCCGAATAGACAAGTGAATGTAGTCTTTTCTTGATCTTCTGGTGCAATACAAATCTGATTATACCCCGAATAGCCATCCAGAAGACAATAATACTCGTGACCAACCAACCTGTCAAGCATCTGATCAATAAATGGAAGAGGGAAGTGATCCTTCCTCGTGAATTTGTTCAACTTTCAGTAATCCATGCATACCCTCCCTCCTGTGACTGTTCGAGTGGGGATGAGCTCGTTCTTCTCATTTGCTACCACAGTTATACCTCCTTTCTTAGGTACACATTGCACGGGGCTCATCCAAGAACTGTCAGAAATAGGATATATGATTCCTGCATCTAGCCACTTCAGAATTTCTTTCTTCACCACTTCTTTCATGATAGGATTAAGTCTTCGCTGTTGCTCAACAGTCGGCTTACTACCTTCCTTTAGCAGAATTTTATGCATACAGTACGAATGGCTAATCCCTTTTATATCTGCTATAGTCCATCCGATGGGTGATTTGAATTCTCTCAAAATCCTTAAGAGCTTGTCCTCCTCACTACCTGAAAGGTCAGATGTAATAATAACAGGTAAAGTAGATGCATTACCTAAAAAAGCATACCTCAAGTGTTCAGGCAATGGTTTAAGCTCCAAAGTAGGTGCTTCCTCAATAGATGGTTTGAGCTTTCCCTCAGCATTCTTGAGATCAATAGTACCAAGAGATTCAAATGGCATGTCTAGATTTTGCTTCCAAGGAGAAGCATTTAGATATTGTAGTTTCTCATTTCCATCCTCATCTTCACTGTCAAAATCCCCCACTAAGGCTTTCTCTAAGGCATCAGACATCAGCACATGATCAAGTTCTGAAGTTACCGCAGAATCAATCAAATCCACCTTTAAGCACTCCTCGTCTTCCGTAGGGAATTTCATCACCTTGAATACATTGAATGTCACATCCTGATCCTGCACCCTCATAGTAAGTTCACCTTTCTGCACATCTATCAAGGTACGGCCTGTAGCTAAGAAAGGTCTTCCCAAGATTATGGGAATCTTCTTATCTTCCACGAAATCCAAAATGACAAAGTCTGCAAGGAAGAAGATCTTATCCACCTTTACTAACAAGTCCTCCACGATGCCTCGTGGGTATGTAATAGAACGATCAGCTAATTGTAAAGACATGTAGGTGGGCTTTGGATGAGGCAAATTCAACTTTATGAAGATAGACAATGGCATCAGATTGATGCTTGCTCCAAAATCGCACAGGAATTTGTAGAAAGACAACTTTCCAATGGTGTAAGGAATGGTGAAGCTACCTGGATCTTTAAGCTTTGGAGGTAATTTTTGTTGCAGCACAGCACTGCACTCTTCCGTTAGAGCAACGGTATCAAGGTCATCCAGTTTCACCTTCCTTGAAAGAATACTCTTCATGAATTTTGCATAACTAGGCATTTGCTCCAGAGCCTCAGCAAAAGGTATGTTGATATGAAGTTTCTTGAACACCTCCAGAAACTTACCGAACGGCTTATCCAATTTTTATTGTTGCAATCTCTTAGGGAAAGGTGGTGGAGGATAGAGCTGTTTCTCCCCTGTATTACCCTCAGGCAGAGTGTGTTCAATAGTAGTCTTCCTTGGTTCCGCCACTTTCTCCTTTTGCTTCTCTTCTTCATCAACAACTTCAGCTTCTCCATCTTTCGTTTTTTCAGCATCAACAACTTTTCCAGACCTTAAGGTGATAGCCTTTACTTGCTCCTTAGCTTCCTTCCTGCCTGGCACTTCAGTACCGATGGGAAGTGTGCCAGGTTGACGATTGAGCACAACATTGGCTAATTGACCGATTTGATTTTCTAAGGTCTTGATAGAAATAACCTGACTTTTGCACAACAGCTTGAGCTCCTCGAAATCAGCACTAGAAGGTAGAGCAGCACCTCCTTGTTGAGGATATGATTCCCTTTGAGCGTAATGCTGTGGTTGTTGGAATCCAGGTGGATTAAACTGTTTACTTACAGATTGCTGATATGGTTGCTGAACAACATTCTGATTATTACTCCAGCTGAAATTGGGATGATTTCTGTTGTTAGGATGATAAGTAGCTGGACAGGCTGCTGCGGTCGTTAATAATTGTTCACATACTGAACAGATTCATTAACAAGAGAACACTGATCCGTAGCATGAGAACCTGCACAAAGCTCACATACCATAGCTATCTGATTGACTCCATAGTTGGCTAAAGAATCGACCTTCAAAGACAGCGCTTGGAGCTTTGCTGTAATAGTTGTAGTTGCATCAACTTCCAGAATACGTGCTACCTTCCCAGGTATCATCCTTTGAGTTGGGTTTTGATGCTCATTTGCAGCCATAGTTTCAATAAGATTATAAGCCTCAGTATAGCTTTTGGCCCACAAGGCGCCTTCAGCTGCTGCATCGAGCATGGGCCGAGATTGGGCTCCCAAATCATTATAGAAACCAGTGATCACCATCCAGTCAGGCATACCATGATGTGGACACTTTCTCAACATCTCCTTGTAGCGCTCCCAAGCTTCGTACATAGATTATGTTGGTTGTTGCGCAAACTGAGTAAGAGCACTCCTCATAGCTGCAGTCTTCGCCATTGGATAGAACTTCACCAGAAACTTTTGCGTAAGATCTTGCCAAGTAGTGATGGACCCAGCCGGCTCAGAATGTAACCATTCCTTAGCTTTATCCCTCAGAGAGAATGGGAAAAGCCTCAGCTTGATAGCCTCATCAGTCACACCATTATATTTGAAAGTACTACAGATCTCGACAAAATTCCTGATATGCATGTTGGGGTCTTCAGTCGCAGCACCTCCGAAAGAAACAGAATTCTGCACCATCTGAATAGTGCCCGGCTTGATTTCAAAAGTGTTAGCCTGAATAGCCGGATGAAGGATGCTTGACTGAATGTCATCAATTTTAGGCCGAGAAAAGTCCATAAGAGCTGGATTTACTGCTGGAACTATACGATCCCCCATGATTACTAGTTCTTTCTGCTCACTCTCTTTATCTGAATCTTCAAAATCTATCTTCTCCGAAATATCAAGAACTGAGTCTGTCTCCTCAGCCGTATCTAAAGTTCTCTTGCGAGTGCGAGAACGTGTTTGCATAAATGCTCGCGAGAGTACCTGAAACACAACCGGAAACAATAAGTAACACGTCTTAATCAATGAGTTCTAATGACCACTGATGACAAGTACATAAACCAAACAAATACGCCGAGTCCCCGACAACGGTACCAAAAACTTGTTAGGCACAAAACACGCGCTAATAATTCATGCAAGTATACGCGTTCGCAAGTAATATAGAATAATTTCTAGTTCGTTCCCACAGAGACTCAGACTAATTATTGTTAGGTCCCAATGTGTTTGTAGAAGGGGGGGTTGAATACAAACAGTACCAAATAATCGAATAAATGCGGAATAAAAAATGTGAAACAAAATTCAAGTTAAATAAAAATATTATTAAACTTGAAAGGTGTTACAACAACTGTATCGATTACAAGGTATTAATCTCAAATCAATTATCACAAATCTAGAATAAATTCGACATGAACTTTTTCTATTTTTGCAATAATTAGAATCAAATGCTAAACGCGATTTGAGATTAAGTTCTAGGGATTTTGATCCGCTAGATTGTTACACAAGAACAAGATAAATAATTCTAGTGGTTTGGATTTAACATTAACAAACTAGAATTTTGATCTTGATGTAAGCAGAGAAGAAAATAAAATGTTTCAAGGCGGCTGCTTTCTTTTCTTTGTTCTTGAATGTGTTCTGTATTTTTCAGTGAGTGAATGTCTTCTGCTTCTTTTTCTTTTTGTATGCAATCCAACAAAATTACTTGAACTGCAATGACAATCGGTAGGACAATCTCTTTGGCTCAGCAAGACTTTCAGTAGGACTTTCAATTGTACTAGCAAGACAATCTGATTGAACTACAATGACTATCGGTATGACAATCAGTTGAACTAGCAAGACAATCTCCTTCCTAGTGTAACTTTCGGTATGACAATTGAAATGACTTGGCATGACAATCGGTATGACAATCCAGATTGTCATGCTAGTTCATTTTCAATTGTCTTGCTGATTTAAGACTATTTTTAAACCAATTAAACTTCTGAAAATTCCTAAAATTAATTCAGAATTAATTAATCAATTAATTTAATTAATAAATAAATTATTCTTCGCAGATATAATTTATTTTCTTAATTAAATTAGATGACTTAATTAATTAATAGAGAATTAATTCTAGTCTTGAGCAGCAACCATTCTTCTGCAAATCTTCTGAAAATCACTGAAAATTATGAATCAATTCCACCACTTCAACGTTGACACTCGATGTACTGTCTGGTTCATGAGTGACTAACTTCCGTGACGTTTCTTCATGTCTTGACTTTGACACTTTGATTTTCTTCAGATTAAATCCTTGTAATTAATGATACTCTGACGAGATCTCTGTCACTTGATTAAATCCACGATCTTCATTTATATCACTGAGGCATGATCAACTTCTTGAACTTCTTCCAGTGAATTAACTCCTCAAGTCTGTAGATGAACCTTGTTTCTGAATCCTTTGACAGATATTACTTTGCGAGATCTCTCTGACGGTCGATCCACTATTTACTTATTACATTCTTATTTGAGTTGAGTTGAATCCTCGAATATACAAATAGGCCTATGACATATGACTTACAATTATGTTCAATTAACACTTACTCACCAATGTATGATTACTTCTCAATGTCAAGACAATAACACTTAAATTTGATTAACTAATTATTAACTACAATTAACTACGAGAATTAAACACTTAATTGGCACTTGAATTAATAATATTAAACACACATGAGATCATAACTTCATTACTACTTCCTAATAGTCATCGTTATTACCCTTAGCATGAAACGGTGATGATATTAATCGAACACGAAACTGATAAAAGCCAACTTTCGTTGTACTAATACCATTCTACCAAACATCCACAATTAAGATAGAAGTTGAATATGCATCAATTATGTTGAGACCCTATATGTCTACAGAGTTTGACAACATAACGATTTATGCACAAGTTATTCTTTATGATTACACAGGGCAAGTAAAACGGTTAGAGTTACCCACTAATCATTCATACACATACATGAACCTATGCTAGTATGGTAAGTTCTAAACCTCAAGATCCACCGTCACTTCACAAGAGATTAACGACCTATCTTATATGTTCGCGACGCACATAAGACGAATAAGCACAACCTATGCTAGATATCATACAATCATCACACACTAAGGTATTAAACAACTAACTAAAGAAATCCATAGTAAATCCGTTACGACCTCATTATCACAATTAGCCCATGACAGAAGTCATCGTCACTATGGGTTCATATGTAAACATGATGATAACACACAATATAAACTAATAAAAATACTTATTAAAACCAGAGTACGTCACAAGAGTAATAAGGTTCAAAGTAAAGAAAACTAGCATCCACTGATACAACGAATAAAAGAATCACAAGAAAATATATGCTTCCTCTTCTTCATTGCGATGTGCTAAAACGGTCTTCCTCCTTCTCTCCTTGCTTCTTGCTTGATACCACCCTTTTGTGAAACATCTCTGAAAACTACTTATATAGAAGCCCATAAGAACCAGCCGTCTCAGAAGTCCAACAGAATAAGGATTACAAAAAAAGTCAGTATTTAAAATTCTCGACCCTGAGCGGCCGCCCAGCATTCCTGAGCGGGCGCCCAAGCTCCTGAGCGGCCGCCCAGCATTCCTTAGCGGGCGCCCAACAAGCTACTGGAAAATTTCTCATTCTGCTCCCGATTTCTGCTGCGTTCTTCTCCTAACTTCCCACAACCAATGCCAAGCACTTCCCTAGGCTTATTTCTGATGAATTCTTCCTACATACGCAAGTTATACCCTAAAATGCAAAAACACTAGAAAAACACATCAAATACACAAAATACCTGATTTCAAGACATCAATTCAAGCCATTATAAGACGTTCTACGTGGTATAAAATGCCACTTATCAAAAGAAAATTTGAATTTTGGGTTTGTACACTAAAATTTAAGTTATAAAATAAAGAATTTATGGTGTAAGTATTAAAGTATGAGTAGGCATGTCACAATTTTAATATATTTTGATTTTAATAATATAGTATTGATATGTCATCGTATTATTAAATTTTAAAATAAATATATGAGAATAGTTATATTCAATATAAAGAAAATTCTAAATCTTAATATTATAAATATCCAAATTTGAATCCGTCAAAAGTATAATATAAAAAATATATGTATCATTAATTTCAATAATACATAATTATTATATTTTATTTAATTAACTTTTATAATTTTTTATTTTTATAAAAATTACTATATAAATAATAATTTATTATTATAATCAGCCCGTATATCGCACGAGTTATAGACTAGTACTATATAAATGTAGTGTGTATATATATTTGACCTCGACGACTGAAGGTAACCTCAAAGAATTGTAAGATCAACGGCAGTTTTAAAAATACAAAAGACAAAGGTACTAATCGGTAAATTGAAATTTGTTATAGAGCTTGTTTGACAAATTGGATTTCATTTAAAATTATGGATTTGATCAAATAAGTTATTTGAAATTTTTTGATTTGGATTTCATTTGAAATCCAGGACATTCAAATATTAGTATAAACACGAAAATTTGAAATGACAACTCAAATCCTGTCATTTGAAATCCCTCGTTTGAAATTAAATGCAAGTTTACAAACGCCCTCATAAGTAATCTAAAAGTTCAAAAATATGTAATTCAGATTTATATGGGATTTTATAAGTGCGCCCGAAACAGGAGTTAGGCTGTTAGGGCCAAAAGGTACATACATAAGGGGTGAATGTATGTTCTTTGTTTTCACTCTAAAATGTCGAGGATATTGAAACTATAAACGAAATAAACAAATACAAGAGATTTCACGGGATAATTATTGTATTAAGAAATTAAACCGCAATGGGTTGCTTACACCTTTGAACAAATATTCAAAGTTACAAATAGATAAAGTCAATACAAGTTATAAGCTATCAAATCTATGGCATGTATATATCACACTAAAAACTCATAACTCTAATCAAATGACTAACAATACAATCAAAGAAATTATAAATGATGAGTGTATCCCATGTGTAAGTTTTTAAATTGTGAGAAAATAAATGGGCATGACCTCTCCTTGTCAAATCAAGATTTTTAGGTGCTGGAAATATTTTTCAAGAATTTTGCAATATTCAATGATAGAGAGATACAATTTCAGCCTCCATCTGATTGATTATATAGATTGTAGGTAGGTGAGAGAGAGAAAGAACACGCGACTGCATAATAAACAAGCATTTTACTTTGACAATTAGCAAAATAAGATGTAACTTGCATCCTTGGAGATTTTCTTCATGACTTGCGCACCCAAGAATCAAAGTAAAGGCTAGTTGCGCCTAGAAGGTAGCATTTAGTACTTGGAATATTTAATAAAGCTTTTGCTTGCGATTTCTAGTAGTCTAGATGATTTAGAAAAGCTTCAAGTTGTGACCTCTAGTCCCTTGAATCCTTGCTTATGCTTGTATGACCCCTAGAAGAGTTCTTTCACCAAGTTTTTTGATAACTTGCGCATACTAGGTCATATAGGGAGTAAATTGCCTTAGAAACATCCTTAGTTGCGACTTATCCTTCCTGTATAGTTTACTTGAATAATTTTCCTTAGCATTTTTAGTGAGTTGCGTCATCAAGGGATAGCTAAAGAGATACTTCCGCCAAGGACTACAAGAGGGAGCTTTTTCCTTTATTTTCTTTTGTCAAAATGAGACTACTCATGTGGGTCCTGATTGCTTGTTGCACTACTACTCTGCATGCCCTAAGACAACGTGCTTTGAACAAATGCAAAACATTTTTTTCATTAAATTAGCTCGGCACTTGAATAATGTCGACGGAGGAATTTGTTAACAAAAAAGTTTGAGGTTCGCCGTCGGAATCAAGATCTATGATGGTGGTTCTTCACATGAAAAGTGAGCGAAGTGTGGTGATTGTGATGAATTGGGAGCTGAGATTTCTTAGGGTTGGTGGTGGTTCCTTAAGGATCTCGCTTCCTACCCCTTGTAATTTGCTTACGTATCCATATTTATAGGGAATCAAGCCAATGTAGTTCTTGGGAAACAAGAAATTTAATGGGTTTAGACTTCTTATTCCTAAGCCCGGTAGAAGTCCTTCCAGAATCTATCTTCCGCTAGCTTTAGGAATGTCCAACTATGAGGCCCAACCGTGAAGGCCCGATGCTCGTTTGTAATCGCATGACTTCACAGATAATGTGTCTCCCTGCGCAAGGATAATATTCCGCTACATCTATCTCCCTTGAGTTACGAACGCAGGTATAGCCACAGTTCACCCCAAATTCCAGACGCGTCCCTGTCCCCCGAATGAGGATAACCTACCAGATAGCAGGATAGGTGATCCCAAGCTCTTGGTGCAAAGTGCATGATGACTCCAAAGTTCTCCAACGAGGACATCCGTTGAATACAAGAACAGAGCTCCCAAAGTACACACCAATGGTAACCCCGCATCCCCAACGTAGACACCCGTTGAATACAGGATGAGGCCTTCAATCATCAGGCATACCCCTCGAGGCCTTCAATATTTTCACGGACATCCCCCCTCCTTGACCGAGGAGGGAATTCTTCAAAGAGTACCTACAACAAATATGTTAGTAAAAATAATCCTCCATTGCTCCTTCCATGCTTACCTTGTCATGAACTTGTCCTTGTTATCCTTTTTCTCTATAAGGACAAGCCCAACTATCCAAATGAATCCAAAAGTATGCATCTCACTAGGTTAGGATGCGTCCTCACCCTATGGAATACACGCATTCTCCCTTGTATTGTAATCCAAACACATAGATAATCCATATCTTGCCTTTCATGTAATAAGAGCACGTCCAGTCCTGGGGCGCGTCCTCACTCTACGGGGTACACCCATTGCATCTTACTTCCACATGACTCATATTACTCACTTCACCCAATATAGGGCGCATCCTACCCCTAGGGTGTGTCTTCCTCTCATGCGTTGCAGCCTAAAACCTAATTCTTCATCCTTTTGTCCCAATTCAATTCCAATTGACCCGTATTTGATCCGAGATGATCCAATACCAAATTTTGGCTATAATAAATAGAATAAGAGAAATGGAAAGAAGTTATCTTGTACTCCTTGACATATATTATAGTTAAGTGCTAGGTGGGCCCGAGTGAATGCATGACTTACATATTCTTTCCATTAGAAATTAAGCTTGGCGATCATTAAATATAAATGGCAGCTACATTTCTTGTACTCGATTAAAATAAACAAACCAAGAGAACACTCGCTTGGGCCCCACCATTTTAAACTTGCAATTGAAAATTCAACCAAAGTATTCTTAACTTCTTAAAATTAATTTCTGTGCCTCTTGATATGTAGACCTCTGTATTTTCAGTCCTTCTAATCTTATAATCTCCGGATCCTTGTACTTAAAATATTATTTACTTTTCTCAAGTATGAAAACCACTTAACAATATTCTAAAAATAATACCCCATTTCGTTTCACGGATCACTAACATCTAGTGCAAGGGTCTGTTTCACAGACGACTAGTTCCGCTCGTAAGCCTTCGTATTATACCCGTACAAACCACTGTTACGTTCTCTACCAAATATAATCAACTTTACGTAGAATCCTTGAGGTCTTCATACTAATCCTAATAACTGCTTCAAATGACTTCAACCTTATTTCTCTGTTGCCTAAACATATTTATGAACTTCATACGGATTTCTGTTGACGTCTTCTTCATTGCAGCTACCAAGATCATCATGTATATACCCATTAATCAATTTGTACTGATTCTAGTGGAATATGGATTATTTTTAAGTCCTCTGTTCTATGTTGAGTTATCCAAACCAACATTGTTGACTTATACATACAACTTTAATCTTGCTCAACGTAGGTAAATGCTATTGATAATATATGAATAGTTTTTTTGAAGCAATTGAAATTTCATTAAAATTCAGATGAATCATACATAATTATCTCCAACATGTTACATGGAGGAGACTCAAACACTTTGTAGCTATTAAGCTCACGAGGTATCCTTGCCACTAAATGAGCCGCCTTGTTCGCTAGCTTTCTAACATGAACTACCACAATATCACTTTTCCGCAGTAGAGTTGATCGACGTGCCTCTAGCACACTCTTCACCTCCAACTAATAATGGCGATTTTTTAGCAGAGCATTTACCACCAACAACGAGTCCTGATTCTATTGTGATATGACGATAATGCATACCTTTCAGCCAAGTCAGAGCCTCTAGAACACCTATTGCCTCAGCTTCAATGACCAGAACCGAACCTGCAAATTTCACTGTCTTACCTCTCTGATATTGACCTTCATGGTCTCAAAGGATCATTCCAACTGAACACACATTTGCTCCATAAAAGACTAATGCATCCACATTAAGCTTATAACTCCCCACTACTAGCGGTTGCCACCTGGTTTGATTTGCTGAACTCAAAGAAGGTCCAGCTGAACTTGTGACTAATCTGCAACTATTTACAGCTGTTTTCCATTCATCTATATGTCTCTTACTTCCTTCAACTGTCAAAGTTGGATTTATCGGCTAATCCCCCTAGATTTTCCCGTTTCTCGCAAACCAAATCCCCCATAAAACAGCAGTAATCTTGACTAGAATTTCATGGGTTTCTATTTCCAGCCTATTTAGAAACCAATCCACTGCAAATTCAACCTCAGTCGTATTAGTCACCATCCCAACTTTCTGCCAGCACTGAGTCGCAAAATTACAATAAAAAAAATAAATGCATCACATGCTCTACATTGATATTACACATAGGGCAGGTAATAGGTACTACAACACCTTTATGTCTGGGCAAATTCCTCACTAGTATTGTATTCCTACACAACCTTCACATAAATTTTTTGATTTTTTGAGGTAAATTCAAACGCCACAAACGACTCCAGCCAGTAGATTGAGTAACTTGAGAAGGTACATCTTGAGAAGAGTGCCAATATTGATACCCACTCTTAACAGAGTAAATACCATTATCAGAAACAGTCCATGCCAACCTATCTGCTCTATTATTCTACGGTATCCTTGTTGTCAAAATTGCAGTAGCATTAGAGCTGCAAAACGGGTGTCTCACCTTATCATCGTCCCACTCCTTAGTATTTGGACAGAAGAATTGACACACTTTTTCATGCCTGTTACTACCCATTTACTGCTCCTCCCCACAAAAATTCTACTTCGCTCTCAACCACGGATCTTTAAAGATACTAATATCATTGCCGTCTCTACACATAGCCTCCCAGATTCCCGACCAAGCATAACTCGAACCCCCTCGCTTTTTTTCTTGTAACAGGAGATCATTGGGATAATAACGAGCTTTAAAGACCCGGGCTACTAAAGACCTTGGATTTGAGATAAAAATTTCAGCAGTGCTTTCCTAATAACGCTAGATTAAAACCTTATAAACTCCGAAATCCAAGAACCCCCTTACTCTTTGACATCCCCCATTTTATCCCAATCCAACCATTTGATAGCTTTGTTATTATTACCATTTGAACTCCACCAGTAGCCGTTCATTAACCTCTCTATCTCCTGATAGAGCGTTTTCAAAATTTTAAACAGAACATGCAATAAAATGGTATGGACCGTGCCCTAAGAACTATTTTTCCACGCCTTGAGACAAGCTTGTTGCCCTAACCTTGAATCTTCTTCCACACTCGCTCCTTCAAAAAGTTGAACACTGATTTTTTAGACCACCCTATCAATAAAGGAGGCCCCAAGTATCTGCCTACACTCATGTCGTTATGAACTCCGAGAAGGCCTGTTAATTTTTGTTGCTTATCCATGCGCACATTTACGCTAAAAAAGATTCCTGATTTAAGAAAATTAACTGCTTGACCACTTACTTCTCTTCGTACTCGTTTAACAGAGACTTAACATTCATAACTTCTTCAATCATAGCTTTGAAAAATAAAAATCTATCATCTGCAAATAAAAGATGCGTGATAGCAGGAGCAGTGGAACTAATTTAACACCCATGCATAGTCCCTTCATCTGCAGGACCGAAGATTGATTTCGATAAACCTTCCACACGGAGCAGATAAAGGTATGGAGCTAACAGGTCTCCTTGCCTCAAAC
Organism: Apium graveolens; assembly: GCF_009905375.1. Classification (NCBI taxonomy): domain Eukaryota; kingdom Viridiplantae; phylum Streptophyta; class Magnoliopsida; order Apiales; family Apiaceae; genus Apium; species Apium graveolens. Next base: position 64,670,345 of record NC_133654.1, on the reverse strand, counting down.
CTCTTCTCAGAATAATCGGACCAACTGAACTATTATTGAAATAAATAGAGTACTGGACTGTGTACAACATAATCCATCGAATAAATTTTTCATCAAAACCCATTTAATGTATATGATGCTTTAAATATTTCCAATCTACTCGATCATACGCCTTACTAATATCCAAATTAGGAGACACTTCACCATCTGACCCATGTTTTTCCTGCTTCATAAAGTGAATCATCTAAAAGGCTATAAGAACGTTATTAGTAATATTCCTCCCCGGGACAAAAGCAGATTGAATTTCACTTATAATGACTGGGAGAATTACCTTCAACCGATTTTCCAGGACTTTTACAAGGATCTTATATAACACATTACATAAAACGATTGGACGAAGGTCCATCATTTTCTCCACCTTATCCTTCTTCGGAATAATACTAAATTAGTATCATTCAGTTCAACTTGAAAAGAAAAATTCTGAAGCCACCTCTTGCAACAACTATAAACCTCTAACTCCCAATAAATTCCAGAAATGCTAAAAAAATACGAGATTAAGGCCATCGGGTCCGAAAGCTTTATCCATATGCATTTGTTTAACTGTAAATTCAAACTCCTCAAATGACAAATCAGCTACCATGCTAGCATTTTGATCCACAACAAAAATTGCTCCGCTTCCAATACCCATGTTATCTCTTCTCACGCATGGACTAGCACATACAATTTTATAGCAATCTTTAACAATTTCACACGTCATAGTTATGAACTATTTTAAATATGTATCTATAGTGTGTATATATATAATAATAATCAGAAAATGGTATAATTTTGTTTAATGGTTATCCCTTTTTGGTTATCTAACAAAAAAAAAATAGTGTTATACACCTGTTCAACTACTAAATTGCTAAATTAGTATAGATAGTCTTCTTATCCTGCTAAATTACTACCCAACTAATCCCGCCAAATCACGATCACACCAAAATTTCTTACTAATTATTTTATTATTTTTATTATAAATCTATAATTATTATTTATTTATATAAATATATTAAAAGTATAAGATAATTGAATAAATAAAATTTAAATATTAACAAAATCCCATGCATCACACGGGTTTAAATTAATCATTTTCTAATATTTTTTTACAATTTTTGTGGAAAAATATCAACGCGTGAAGTATTTGTTATTTGAATATGCATTTGACAAATAAATATCATGTGAAAATAAAATCAAATTCTTTTAAATTAGTCTAAACACCAATGTTATAAAAATCGGCAATCTAAAGAGATCGGTTAAGATGCTGATTTAACATTAATCGAAGAATCTGGGATTAATCAGAGGAAAAATTGGATGTATTTTAATATTTTAATTATATTTAATTCAAACCCCTTATTTTATTAGTACTTTATAAATTAATATATATATTTTATCATAGTACACAATTATTAGTTATTTAAATTTAATTGAAATTATATTTTATACCGAATAATTTAATTTTTAATATACCAGTCGTGAATAACAACTAAAGTGCGGTAGTAATTAATGCTAGGATTTGTGAGTTTCGAGCTTTAATGGCCGCTCTTGCGTTCGGGACCATCGGTTCTTGCAAGATGCCTACGTATCTCTGTGTTGTAGAGAATTAAGCCAAAAAACGTAGTTCTAGGTTGAGGGTAGAGCCCTTTATATAGAGGTGAGTCTAGGGTTAGACTTGTGTTGGGAGACTTGGTGGACAAGTCTCCAACTTAGATGGCGATTAAGATAGGACTTTGAGTCCGTTTAGGACATATGTCTCTGCTCTTCCAGCCGTATTAGGCCTATTCCGTGAACAGATTGTGTTCGTGGACCTTGATGACCTCTGCTGGTGGGCCTTATCTACATGGGCCGTTTTGAGTCTGTTACGAGCTCAGACCAGACAGGTCTGTACTGTAATTCAGATAAGAGGCCCAAGTGTAATTAATGTGACATTTAATGTGTTTTTAGGATGTATTTTCTATCCATATCATTTGCCCCCCAACACCCAGGAATACTGCTCGAGTTTTCGTGGAAGTTATAATGGTCTTTTCGTGACTTGGGGTACTTTTGGCCCTTCTAGGTATCGTCCCTTCATGGGTGTCGGCCCTTCATGGGTATCGGCCCTTTATGGGTACCGTTGTTTTATCGTAAAGTGTGAAATGACCTACACGTTTACAACGACTTATATAGTGTGAGTATACACACTTGAAGCCTTTGCACATGCTATTTGGATAGTTTTTAACATTAAACGCTCCTAATTGGGACTAAAAAGCGAGCATTTATAACTCCTTAACCTCCGTCAAGGTTAATTATAGGGTGAAAACTGCTAACATGCCCTATTTGGGGCTAATCTGTAATGACTCGTATACTTTTATATTATTTAAAAGTCTAATTATTAAATAATTAATTAAATAAAATATGTGTACTGGTTTTGACCGCTATGTGTGGTTTTATTATTAGCTAGGGGTGATTTTTGTGTGCAGGGTTGTTCGCGTAACCAATTATTGAGTTGCAATACTTTTGTTTCACTTTTAAAAGTGGATTTAATGCAAAAAGTTTTGCATAAATATTTGGAATGTCTCTAAAATTATTTTTATAATTTTATAATTACAATAACTACTTTTGAGATTTTATAAAATTTAGAAATCAATATTTCATTAATTATTTAGCCATGTATGATTATCTGATTTCATTTACTGGTAAAATAAGTATTTAATTCCAGAATTCTTCAAAAATGTTGGAATATTCCGAGAATTTTAAAATTATTTTGGAAATTTTTGGGATTAATTTCACCCACGTGTCGATTCGTTTAATTGTTAAAAGCGGGTATAAATTATGTTTCAGAAATTATTTTCAAATTACGAAATTTATGTTTTTATAAACTTCGGGATATTTATGACATTTTAAGACTACTTTCGTAATTTTCTATAATTTTTATAAGTGCAGCTCGGTTCGTTAATTGATAAATGTGGATATAGAGCGCGATTCAAAAAAATCCATTAAAATCCTGAAAATTTTATTTTTATTAATTTTGAATTGTTCCAGAAATTTTAGAATTAATTTGGAATCGTTTTGATGAATTATAATGTGCAATATGTATCGTTATCAGCTTATTTGCGGTGTTAGATTGGGGCAATGAAAGAAATAAACCAGATAAGGATGATTAATCTTATCCCTGTTTTATTTCTTTTAGAGGTCGACTTCTCCTCCCCCATTTTTGCTCTCTCTCCCGTTTTCTATAATCTCCACTCTCTACACTTTCTTTTCTTCTCAATATCAGATATATATATATATATATATATATATATATAGCTGCCCGGTTCTTTTCTTCCCTGTTTCCTCTTTGGTAAGTCCGGCCGCCGCTCCTTGGTGGTTTCCAGTCGCTTTTCCGGTGGTATTCCATCCTGGTTCTGTTTGCTGGCCTAATATATATAGGCATACATATATATGTGTGTTTATGTGTGGGTTTAGCAGATGGTGCTATTTTGTGTGCCGCCCCTGTTAATTTATTTTCCCCCGCTGCCGCCTCTTTTTCCGGCAGGGGCTGTCCGCGTATGTTTTGGTTATTGTTTCAATAAGAATTAGATAGCTATTCTGTGATTCCCGAATTAATTCAATAGTATATTTTAGACGATGGCTTCTGTGATTTGGAGAAGTTAATAATCTATTAATTAATAATTATTTAGGTTTGAAAGGTTATGGCGAAACTCTGACAGGACCCCCGTATGGGTACCTCGGAGTTATGCCGCCGTCAGCGATGAACTTGTTGAGCTGACGGATAAATGGCAATGATGATTCTTGAGCCTAATAATAATTTAGAAATTTTATTCTATAATATTCAAAATAAAAGTAGTAGTTAGATTTCCGATTGCGAGGTTGGTTGGATTACGTGATTGGTTTGGACTGAATTGATTGGTTGTGAATTGATGTCGAATTTATTTGACGGGTAGTCTGATAAACAAAGGAGACGCTGCCCGATTTTCGGGAGCGTATCCTAAAAATATCGGAACTACCAGTCGAATGTAAATAGTTATATAATTATAAATAAATATTTTGTAAAATATAACTGACAACTTGTTTCCTAAAATGACGAGTATATGCATTTTCCGAAAATGAACATCGAAATCGAGTTTTGAGTATGTGAACCCGGATTGCTGTATGTATTATAATAGTACATATAAGTACGAGTTAGGATTTGATATCTAATGGGTAGGTTTGTTATTTAGGATATGTCAAGCATACCTGCACGTCTAACATAAAGTATTTCGACCCTGTAGGTTCTATTCGGGAAACCGAAAGTGGACGTTGGACTAAAGATAACCTAGTGGACAGTCGACGAGCTCAGTAGAGTTTCAACGGAAGAACCTGAGTGTTGAAGTCAAATCCAAGGTGATCTAGTGGGTAGACGATAAAGCCTGAGCGTCCGAGTCGGCTCAGAGTCGATCAGTAGTAGTTGTAAAGCTCTGCAAGGCAAGTACCCCTGACCATTCTTTTATGGTTCAGTATATATGAATGAAATGTTGTTTCATTTTCGAACATGAACATAAACATTTTAAGTTACATATCCCTGTGTTTGAAAATATTGTTAAATATATATTTTGGGGAGAAGTAACTTCTAAAAGTACATATATCTAAAATGTGATTAAAAATGGAAAAGAAGTTTTGAATAATGTGCTGTGACAGAATTGATTTTAACAAGAGATAGGGAAAAGTGGATTTGAAAACTGGATAAAACGAATCAGATATTGGATAATGTTGCGTAAGTGGCTAATTCGGTTGCGCGCATTACATAACCGATTAATCCAGCATAGTTAATCAGAGACCTAGCTAGTCTCTGCGGATCCGGTGATTTTGTGTGAAAGCCCGATCAGCTTTCCTAGACATTTTGTGTGATAGCCCGGCCAACTATCCTAGATAATTTGTGTGGAGGCCTTATCATCCGTCCCTAGATAACATCCAATACATATCTGATTGTGATTTTGTGGTTCCAGTAATGGAACAAGTGAATGAGGTTCCAGTAACGGAACACGTGAATGAGGTTCCAGTAACGGAACAAATGGTTTTGGGTCCCCGTAACGGGACAAATGGTTTTGTGGTTCCTGTAATGGAACAGAAGGTTTAGAAATGAAAATAGCATGCTAAAATTTAACTATGGTATTTATGCACAGCACACGACTGATGATATTTTTTCCAGAGCATGCTAGTTTTGATATCCAGTTTATACATGTTGTACTTGTTTTCTAACGAACTATGAATTTTGTTCCCATAACTATTTTATTGTGAATTGTTTTACTTATTATTCATATTGTGGTACTGCTGAGCAATTGATTGCTCACCCTTACAGAATATTTTATATATATATTGCAGATGCCTAGGAGATTCTCTCATCGTAGTCGGGGCAGAGTTCCAGTTCCTTCCGTGTCAGGCTCCTTTGAGGTAGTTGTGTTGGACCAAAGATGGTCTATTGAGTTGCTGTATTAAGTTAGTTATGTCAGGATGGTTCGCTGTAAGTCGGTTTTGTAATAGTTGTAACCTAAATCATACTTAAACCTGGAAAAGGTCTTGGTAAATGGGCCGTGGTTATGTATAATTAGTGATTTGAATTATATTATGTTTATTGTTGTTGTTGTTGGTGACGTCAACTCCTGACCCCGGGGTTGAGGCCATCACTTTTGGTATTAGAGCTACAGATTTTAGTCTCTGATTTAGATTAAGAATAGAGTCGAAAGAGTGCAGGAAGGTTTATATATAGATGCGAGTCAGCAACTCAATCAGAGGAGCAAGTCTATGAGTTCAGTCAAGGGTTTCAGAGGCGTAACCCTGACGCCTGTTGAGGATTGACTGGAACTGCCCTAGCTTTTGATAGGTCTCCCTCTTATACATGTATCGTTGGCAATACCGATAGAGGTTTAGATATCCCTCCCGAGAAAACGAGTCTGAGCGCGAGAGTTCAACGTTTGAGCGGGCCTTTGATGTGTCAGCTGAAGAGACGCCAACGTTATTTCTAAACATCACATTTTCTATGTCAAAGAATGTTACTGGACCGAGCGTGTGACCTCAGTGAGTTCAGATAGTATAATGATAGTCGGTGGCTGCTATGACAGTCAAGTTTCGTGAAGTATGGGCATCAGTACTATTGTTATATCTTAAACCTTATACGTATCTCTTGCGACATTTTTGTTTCCAGAGTAATTGTTCACCATCCAACAAGTTGCTTGTTTTTCCCGTAAGAAAGTCAAAGCATATAGTAAGCAACTTAAGGTTCTGTTGAGCTATCATAAGTCAAATTTCCCTTCCTATTTGTGAATTTTCTATCTAAACATTGTTTCTTTCCTCGGTGATTCCATTGGTTGATTGGGGCAGACAATGCATATGATTTGACCGTTTGTCTGTGTGACAAAGGGTCTGGTGGGACGCCACCGATGTATGTGTTGTGAGCTATGCGGTACTAAGAATGGCCATCTTATGTACTTGTATGGTTGCTCTCAGTCATACCCATGTCCTCTTCTCTTGTCCTCCCTGTATCATTAATTCCTTGACTTTGAAATTTTATTTGAAGTCCTGAGGCAATGAGTTGTCAGTAGCTTTTGTAATTAGACAGTCCTGGTTATTAAAGGTAAACAAGAGTTGACTGTCTGGAGGAATATAAGTTTTACATCGGGTTGCAGCTTTAGAAAAGTTAACTCCGTGGAAGATGGGTCAATTGTAAGAGATAAGAAGTCGCCTTGGGAAGGATGGTTGCTTGAAACTCAGACTAGTGCGTTAGCCAAGTCTGTGATTTTTAAGATTAACTTGACTTACCAGATTACCCTTTCTGGGTGATGCCTAGTATAGCCGTCTAGCTTTATGGTATATGGAGTTTGTTAATGCTGTGTCTTTAATGGTGCTGAAAGGGTGCTCAGTTGTTGTTATATTGAGAGGGCATGCTATAATATTTAGTACCTTTATATTTCAGTTTTTTGCGCTGTTGTTGATTCTGCTACTGTTACTGTTGCTATTGTTGCTAGTGTTGCTAATCTAGATATCTTTTATAAATGGATCCTAAGAATAAAGACATGGATGCTTTGATTGGGCAGCATTTTCCTGACACAGGTGCACCGTTTGAACGGTGATATTTTGTTATATATTCTCGTTATATTTTTGAATAAATTCCCTGTTATATTTCAGGAAAATGCCACCTAAGAAAGCTACATAGTCTAAAGAAAATAGTAGTAGTTGGGCGGAGGGTCTAGTTATAAACGAAATTCTAGACTTGTTACGCCAGCAGCAGCAACAACAGTTACAGTTAATCCAACAGATTCAGCAGCAACAACATCAACAAGGAGAGCCAAACCAAACTACTAGTTTTAAATCCTTTCAGTCTTTTAATCCCCCGGAGTTCAAAGGCGAAGTGGACCCTGTTGTTGCCAGAAATTGGCTTAAGGAAATTGAGAAGGCATTTACCCTCACTCAAGTAAGTGATGAGCTTAAGACAGATTATGTGAGCTACTTTATTAAGAATGAAGCAAATTATTGGTGGTAATCCACTCGTGCGTTGGAAGGAGAAGGCTCTGTTTCTTGGACGAGATTTACAGAATTGTTCTTGGAAAAGTATTTTCCCGATTGTCTAAGGAATCAGTTGGAAGTCGAGTTTCTAGAACTGAAACAAGGTGAAAAAAGTGTGTTGGAGTATGAGGCCAAGTTTACAGAACTGGCCCGATCAGTTCCTCAATATGTAAGTTCAGAGATTCAGAAAGCAAGGAGGTTTCAATAAGGGTTGAAGCCTGAAATTCGCAGAGGAGTTGTGGCATTGCAACTCAAGACATACTCCTCTATGGTTCAGGCCACCCTGGTAATAGATAGTGAACAGAAGTTGGCTGTTAAGGAAGAAAGTGATAAGAAAAGGAAGTTTGAAGGTGTTATGGACAAGGCAGACCAAGGAGAATCTAGTCAAGAATTTCAGAATCGGTTTGGCCAAAGCAGGAGTAAAAGATTCCGGAGACAGAGTTTCTCCCATACTAGGTCTGATACTATCTCAGTTGCTTCCACTCCAGCTCAGTCAGTCTAGTTAGCAGTGGATTGCAAGTCCTGTGACAGGAGACACAGTGGTTCATGCAAAAAGAATATGCAATGTTTCAAGTGCGGTCATAAGGGTCATTATGCATCGGAATGCAATCCAGAAAATCCAGGAGTTACGTGTTACAATTGTGGAAAAGTTGGGCATATTGCAAGGAGTTGTAGAACGTTTATTCAAGATACTACATCCAAGGGCCAAAATCCAGCATAGCTAGAGGCATGACTTTCATAAGGACCAAGAGATCGAGCGTCTAGAATTTGGACGTAGTTGCAGCTGATCTGACACCCTTCGAGCTAGAAGAGTTCGATGTGATTTTAGGTCGGGTTAGTTGTCCTGTAGTAAGGCAATGAATGGTTTTTAGAAGAAGCGAATTGTAAAGTGTACAGAAGCCAATAGTAGGTAAGTTTCTAGGTGCAGAAGCAATATAAGAAGTTCTTCCAATTATGCGACAAAAGGAGTAATAAGCTAAGGATATAAGGTAGATCCACCACGAGTATAGATATGAAGAAGAAAATACTTAATCTGGAGGAAGATTGAGTAATAAATAAATGCCCTGGAGTCTCTCTGGAGGCTAGTGGAATGAAATCATTAGTTCGATAATTGTGAAAGTTATTGGGAAGGGAAGTGAGTATACCAAATATAGTCCCCTAGAATGCACCAGTGATGTTGTTGGAGAAGAGGGATGAAATTATAAGATTGTGTACTGATTATCAGGAGTTTAACACAATGACGAATAAGAATAAGTAACCCTTATTAAGAATTGATCACTTATGAGACCTAATTCAAGGAGTGTGTTATTTTTTTTGGAGATTGACTTAAGATCCAGCCCGAAGACATATCAAAGATTGCAATTAGAATGAGTTATGAGCATTACAAGTTCTGGTGATATTATGTGGAATAACAAGTGTATCAGTGTCTATAAGGATTTAAGGAACATGGTGTACAATGAGTACTTGGGTAAGTAAATTGTATTTATTGATAACATCCTCAGCTATTCAACGATGAAGAAATTCTGTGTAGAACGCCCAATGATTTCCTCCCGAAAATTAGAAGGGAAAATAACTATACGCTAAGTTTGCAAGTATGAATTTTGGCTTCGATCTTTCCATTAAAAATCACCTAAGCAAAGCCGGTGTAGTAACAGATGTTTTGTGTAGAAGGAAAGGATTGAATATGGTTAAGATCACTGAGGAGTTAATAAAAGAATTGGAAAGAGTTGAATGTGAAGTTCAAATACCTAAAGGTGATAAGAAGTGAATACATGAGATTACTTTTCAGCCTTAACTGATGGAAATGAGTAAGAGGTGTTTGAATGTCTGGAAACTAAGTTGAAAGTGAGTGCTGTTTGAATGTCTGGAAACTAAGTTGAAAGTGAGTGCCATCTATCATCCGTAGACGAAGGGCCAAAGTGAAAAGACGATTCAGAAAATATAAGATATGTTGAGAGTATTTATTTTGGATCTAAAAAGAAACTGAGGTAATCACCAACCACTGATTGAATTTTTCTATGTTAATAGTTATCATGCTAGTAGGGAAATACTACCTTGCGAAGATTTATACGGACATAAGTGTGGTTTCCCACACTATTAAGAGTCAGATATGCTTGACAAATATCATCACTTGATTAGTTAGATCAGATTCTGAGGACATAATCTTTTTAAGGGGGGAAGGATGTAATGACTCGTATAATTTTATATTATTTAAAAGTGTAATTATTAAATAAAATATTTGTACTGGTTTTGACCGCTATGTGTGGTTTTATTATTAGCTAGGGGTGATTTTTGTGTGCAGGGTTGTTCGCATAACCAATTATTGAGTTGTAATACTTTTGTTTCACTTTTAAAAGTGGATCTAATGCAAATTTATTTGCATAAATATTTGAAATATCTCTAAAATTGTTTTTATGGTTTTATAATTACAATAACTACTTTTGGGATTTTATAAAATTTAGAAATCAAGATTTCATCAATTATTTAATCCTGTATGATTATCTGATTTCATTTACTGGTAAAATCAGTATTTAATTCCAGAATTCTTCAAAAATTATGAAACTCATATTTATTTAAGTTTGGAATATTCTGAGAATTTTAAAATTATTTTGGGAATTTTTGAGATTAATTTCACCCGCGCGTCGATTCGTTTAATTGTTAAAAGCGGGTATAAATTGTGTTTCAGAAATTATTTTAAAATTACAAAATTTATGTTTTTATAAACTTTGGGATATTTATGACATTTTAAGACTACTTTAGTGATTTTATATAATTGTTTTAAGTGCAGCTCATTTCGTTAATTGATAAATGTGGATATAGAGCGCGATTCAAAAAAATCCATTAAAAATCCATTATATAATTATAATGTGCAATATGTATCGTTATAAGCTTATTTGCGGTGTTAGTTTGGGGCAATAAGAGAAATAAACCAAATAAAGATGATTAATTTTATCCCTGTTTTATTTCTTTTAGAGGTCGACTTCTCCTCCCCCATTTTTGCTCTCTCCCGTTTTCTATAATCTCCACTCTCTACACTTTCTTTTCTTCTCAATATCAGATACTGTAAGGTCCAGTAAGAGGGCTATTTTAAGCTAGAAGGGGGGTTGAATAGTTTAATTACCAATTTAAAAATTGTTGTGGCCTTTTAAAAATATTTTATCCCTTTTTAAAACTTTACCGAGTGGTTATGCAATTTATATGTGCGGAAAATAAAGTGCAAGAAAAGAACATACCACATAGTGATTTTATCCTGGTTCGCGATGGCACAACCTCTAATAGATTCGCTCACCCCTACTCCAGTACTCGAGCTCCTCTCCCGGACTCGGGATTTTCCCTTATAATAAACTCGCTCCTATAGTAGGCGGAGAAGCCTTTACACCCTTTACAAGTATTTGTCTTGGTGCGTAACACAAGGGTCACCACCTCAAAATAAATGTATTACCTACACAACATATCTTAGACAATAACTCCCCGTTATTTCTTCAAAGTTGTTGTAGAGCCTTTGTGTGGACTTGGCTTACTTAGCTTTTTCCGGTCTTGGATCATAGTGATTCGGTCTTGGGTATTTCCTCTTCTTCACGGTGCGAAGACTACTAACTCCCTATTAGTACGTCTAGGACTTGGGTCTTAGAACGAGAATCACCTCACGTCACTTCACCTCACTACAAAACTAACAAGACAATCCACGAAACAAAACAAGTAGGAAAAAATTTGTTTTGAACTAGTATGTTACTGTACTAGCCCACATATAGTATAATATCCAAATAAGAATATTAAAACTAATTAGTTATACTTGACTTAGAATAATACAAGATGGTCAAGTATATTTATAATTACTCCTTTATAGATTTAATAAAGTTGTGGAGTAATATGAGAAGTCCCTTTTTATATTAAGCGCTTATGGCTTATGACTTCTTTAGTATTCTTCTTCTTTCGATTAAGTATTTATGGATCGAAGAATACTTTAATTACAACCTCGGAGTTGTAATTTTACCTTTAAGTATATCAACTTAAGATTTTAAGGTATACTTGTATATTGACGATTATAAGGTCAAAGTATACACTTTTAACTTCAAGCACATTTATAAGATTTATGAGTCTTAGCCAAGATCCAATTAAATAAGTGCAAGTAATTGGCTTAAGACTGTGCTTTCGAAGTTTGGAAGAATAATTACGAGTATTTTATAGATATAGTAGTATAACCCCACGAAACACTGAAAGATGTTAGAAGGGGCTTATACGATATGACTCGTAATTGTTTATATACACGATATGTGTTAGCCAAGATCCAATTAAATAAATTAAATTAATTGGCTTACTTTTGGATTTGATTCGTCCTTAATTTTAACGGATGATTACGAAGTGTTTATAGATCGAGTTATAATCCCCGGAACACTAAAGATGTTAGAAGGGATTAAAACTTTGCTTCGTAATAATTTATGTGCACAAAATGGTTAGCCAAGATCCAAGTAAATAAAGTGCAAGAAATTGGCTAACTCGTGAACTTAATCCGTTTTGATATTTGACAAATTACGAAGTGTTTATAGATCGAGTTATAATCCCCCGGAACACTAGAGATGTTAGAAGGGATTAAAACTTTACTTCGTAATATTTTATGTGCACGAATAATGTTAGCCAAGATCCAATAATAAAAATAATTGGCTAACTCGTGAACTTGGGTCAAATATAATCTACCCTTTGGAGATAAAGTACTTTTGTTTATAGATCTTCTTTTTGAGATGATTTATGTGAAGATCAAGTACTTATTCGAATTCCGAGTTCGAATCTTAGTTCTCTTGAGAATTTATTTATAAGAGATCTTGTATTAGAGCTTAAGATGAAGTAGAGAAATTAAGTACAAAGCCCAAATAAAAAGAACTCAAATAAGAAGCTAAAAGTTACAACTTTTGAGGAACGGTCGGAAAAGTTCGCCGGAAAAATTCGTCGGAGGTTCGGCCGGATTTTGGCACTTTGGTCGCACTTGGGCAGCCCTTCGGGAGGCCGGGAAGTGGTAGTGGATGAGCTCACTTGGTGGGATAAAGCTTGGTTGGGTGAAGCTAAGCTTGGGTTTCAAAAACTTTGTATATATGTAAGTATATAGAAGAGAGAGAAGGTTTTTGAGAAGAAGTGTGTGTTTAGAATTTGAAAGAGATGAAGAGAAGCGCTTCTTGAAAAAATCCCAGCAACTTTGTGGCTCTTTAGCTTGAAGAAAATGGGTTGGAGTGGGGGCTTATTTATAGGAAAAGTTGGGTGGATTGAATGGTGGAGATTTGAGGAAAATTGATGGTGGATGGTGTATGTCACTTGGATTGATGACTTGACAAGTAGGTTGTGTTTTTTTGACATAGCCATATAAGAAAAACAACTTTATGGATTCAAAATCTCAGCTGAGATATTTGAATATATATATATATATTTTCCTTTTCTTTTAATTATTATTTAATCACTTTAATTAAGGATTAAACACCATTAATTATGACCACCTTAAAAATTCTTAAATAAATACCATAAAAAAATATGATAATTACTTAAATAATATAAAATGATATCCTGCAAGTTTTGGTCAACTTTAGTCAATGGTAACTAGGTCAAACGAGGTCAACTGTGGGACCAACTGCCTCGATTTTTGTGTCCGGACAAAAATTCCCTGAATGCTATGAAATTTTTACCATACTTAGAAAATACCATTTAAATGATTCATACCAAATTTGAAGTCATTCTAGCATGTGTAAGTAGTTTTTCTAAAAATAAAACTGTTAGCTTTTCTTCCGAGTGAAAATATCATTGGTCTTGAAATAATGGAGATGGATCTTTTGACCAAAGTTTTGACTTGAATAAATACTTAAAGTATATTTCCTAATATATAAAATATATTTGGATGACGGTAAATGTGTTTTAGTATTTTTGAATAATTTTCTCCGAGAAATGCTGATTTTATGAAATGGGAGAAAATTACTGTAAGTATACATAATTGATTTGCAGAACTGGCTATTAATATTTCAATCATGAATATTAATAATATTTGATTAAAACTCTTTTGATATATGTAGAGATATATTTTTGGAGCGAATAGTTAAATATTTTTGATATAGCACGAGACCTCTAAAGAATATATTTGATATATTTCTTATTCGAGCTTGTTGTCATATTCCTGTTGCAACACAGATCTAAGAAATATCATATCTTGATGTTTCTTCTTTAATCATATTGCCTTAGAGATATATTCCATAAAGATATAGTTTTATCAAGAATAGAAAATTTATTTTATCTGTTTAAAAGACATGATTTTGCTAGTTTGACTTTTTGACTTTGATTTGGATCAATTAAATTCATGTCCTAATGGAGAGGATCTACGTGTTCTTAATTTTATGTTTAATCGTACAAATACCAAAATAAATAATATATCGAAGATATCCTTTCAATCTTCCCCTTTTTGGTATTTGCCAAACGAACATAAAATTATCAGTGTGTGCTTCCCCTTAGTGTATGCATGAATTTTTTAAAAAATATTTTGCACATAAAGCATTTATTTACTTAGAGATTAAATCTCTTTCTTGAGATCCTGCAAAATACTTTGTTAGATGTATCATACAATAATAGAAGCACAGATAGATCCTTGTATATCTAAAAGATAGCAATTTCCTAAAAATTGGAAATTAGGGGTCCAATTCTCTTATACTTGTTCAAATTGATCATAATTTCTCTTCCCCTTTTGTTTGGTATATGCCAAAAAGAGTGTATATTTATGAGGAAGAGTTGTATCTAAAAGTATTGACTAAGTAAGCATGGCAATTTGATCATTGATCTAGTCAAGTACATGTATTTTGATCAAGTAGGAATTAGATGCATGATATTGTTGATCTGTTTTTGCATGTATTGAAAGAAAACAGTTGATGTTATACTGTTGAGATATACTCAGTTTAGCAAATCGAAATAGAAGAACTGTTTTAAGCATGCATGGTTTGATTTAAAAGATAGGATGTAATTTTTAATAGCCAATACTAATTATATCTATTAGTAGTTGATCCCTTTTCAACTTGATTACCAAAGATTGTAGTCAAAATAGTTTTTATAAGAATGATTTCATAATCGTGTGATTTAGCCTCCTGTTTGAACTTATATTTAAAGATCAGTTAATTAAGATTTAGCAAGTTCATTTCATTTTGACATATTGCATGTAACTTTAGACAACTTGTACTAAGCCAATTTTATTCTTTTTCAGTCTGAAGTATATCTTGATTCATAAGAACAAGGCCTTAGTGTTTTACAATCTAGAATACATAATTCTGCAATCTCAAATTACAAGAACTGTCACTAATATAATCTAGTCTTTTTGGTACAAAATCTAATACTAATACAATCTTTGTCTATTCTAGGTCTAAGTAACAGACTACACAGTTTGAGATCTAATACAGTCTAGTTGATGATATTACATTTAACAAGGTCTAATACAAACTAAAATTCTGTTTTGAATGGATCCAATCTAACAACAAAAGCTAAGCACAGATTTTACAAAGTTGACCGACTAATACAATCTAGTATGACTGATTGACTAACCAGAGACTATACTGAACACATCAGACTAATAGTGAAATTGAGAACAAGATGCACATACCTTTAGAATGGTAACTGGGATGGTTTGTGCATTGAGTAGTGTGAATAATATAAATAAAATATATAAAGGAAAATGTTTTTCTCACCTTTTATACCTTTAAAGTGAGCTTTCCTGGAATGCATTGTACTGGACTTTGTCAAATTCTATATATTGGTAGATTCTCAGAGATGTATATTTCCTGCAAATTAGTTTGACATAGAAAGCAATTGCCAGCAATTTACATAACTATTAGCTGTATCAGAATAAAGTACTGGAGTATCTGCAAGAACGAAAATGTTCTTTTCAATTAATGTGGTTTACTGTTTAAATACAAGTGATTATATATCAGATCTAAATCCTACACGAGAAATAGATTTCACTAACTTATATTTATATACCAGAAAATATAGAAATGTTTAAAGTCAGATTTGACTTTGATCCTCCATAGAATGGTTAGTGAGTTTAAGAGTAAACTTGTAGTATAATAATGATAAAGTATGCAACACCAGAAGTAACAGAATGCAGAGTATATTACATAGAACAAAAGTGTTCATATCAATCAGTGTGGTTCACTGATTATATAGAACAAAGTTCTACACCTGTGTTAAGAGATTACAAAGCCTAAGGAGTGCATACACTCCATCAAATCCAAACACAGTTAAACAACAATTCAAGATTACAACCAACACAAAGTCTGATAAGTTACAAATACATCATATAATAGCAAAATAGGTACATAAAAGCAAGTACCAGCACAACATCACAGAGCAGACTTCATCACATAGCAGAATCAGGTAAGTTAACCAATCACATTTCCAGCAGCATCACAGATATGAACCAAATCAGGCAAGTTATCAATCAGTTGACCTTTAGCACCCACATTAACCTCTTCTAACTAATGAATCATAGCAGTGTTATCATGCATAGGGACTTGAAAGGAAGAGACAATGTCATGATCATTCATGCAAGGAGTTCCTAGAGTAGATGCAGCCAAATGCTCTAAATATGCAATCCTATGTTTGCAAGAGGCAGTGAGACTCTCTAATTTTTCTACTTTTTCTTTAATCTCATTATTCTCTTCCTTAACCCTTTTAAGTTCAAGTTTTAACTCATGAAACATGGTTTTGACAGACTCAAACTTAGACAGAAACACATCTTCCTCTCTTATGAACTAAGGAATAACTGTGGGAGTTGCCTCTTGAGGCTCACAGTGCATCAGGGGCACTTGTGGCCTAATGTGTTCATTAGTGATTTGAGAATCAGCAAGATTAAAAAATGCTTTAGGCATGTTAATATTACAAAGTGCAAAGAAAGATGAGATTAGCATACCATAAGGCATATAATCTACAAGATGTGCATTGATCATGTTTAGAAGAATAACATAAGATATACTGAAGTGGATTTTGTTTGGCATAAAAGATACATGATTTTCATATCAAAGAAATCAAAGTACTTACTTTGATGTGGTTTTGGCATAACATTTGCCCTAATGATTAGAGCAAGATGTTGAAATATGCTAGTGAAGTGTCTGAAATGAATACCACAATTAACATCACATTGACCATCAGGAATGTCAAATTTACAAAAAGTGCCAAGCATTAGTTCAAATTCAGATTTGTTAAAAACAAACAGAGAGAAGATATCCTCACAAGAAAATATGCAATATGCCATCTACCCCTTTTATGATATTCATGTTACAATAGAACTCTCCCATGAGGTGTGTGCAGTAGTGCTTACCTAAGTTATACATGAGACCATCCCACCTAGCCCTTCTAATTATGAACTCTACTTCACCCTTCACATCAACACAAGTGCCAAGTTGGACATTTTTGACAAGTTTAAGAAACTTTTTGGAGTTTGAAGGGTTTGACAGTTTTGGTGGAGGGGGCCTTGGTGTGTTCATAGAGGTGTTTGGATATTGTCTTAGATTGACCTTTCTGTTGTAAAATTTGGCTTGCAAGGGTTTAGGAGGTCTAGGGTTAGGGGAATGGGGGTTCTGAAATTTTCTGCTTTGGTAGAAAGGTATGGTGTGATTTTTGTATCCCTTTTTGAGTTGTTTAGGTGGAAAATGTATTTTGTGATAGTGTTTAGGATATGAAGATTGAACAGTTTTGAAGGAAAAGGTCTTATGGTGATGAAACTGATTTTTCTCCATATCTGGAAGATTTAGGTTTTCAATCAGTGGTCTTGGTTTAGGGTAAAAAAGGTTAGCATTTGGGTTCATGTTGCAAGTGAAGTGGAGTTTATGCAACTAGTGTGTGTGTGAATGCAGCATACAAGATATGCATATATAACCATTTAACACAGATGCAAAGAGAAAAGATTTTAAAAATTAAGATTTTTAGAAATTGTTTACTGTTCATGAACAGTGAAAAACATTTAATGCATGCATGGCTGTGTTACACAAAAATCCAAGTCTTTTATGAATAGATAATAGGATGATGCAATTGAGAAAATGATGAAAGGCAGCACATATACACAGATTTATAAACTATTACAGCAGAGAATAAAGAACGTATTAATTCTTTGTCTTTGTGTCTACTTTAGAAAACATAACAGTACATAAGTACAAATTTTAGAAACTGTGTGACATAAAGTTGATATCATAGCTTACTCTATTATACAGGGACTGTACTTTCAGTGCAGAAGCATTTAAGGATGAGCTGTGTGTGAAGTGAGTTTGAAAGAAGAACTGATTTTTAATGCAAATAAAATCTGTTACATTTATTTCTCAGGAAACTATGTTATTAATAAGATGCAACCAATGGAATATCATGCACATTAAACACAGAACAGGGTATACACAATCAGTTTTCATTTAATTCATCAAGCATTCAAGGAAATACAACACTCAGATCATTTATATCAGATATAACACTTTAAATGCAGTAAGTTAAAAAAACATAAAATGTCACCTAATTGTTCTAAGTGGCCATTAATCACAGCAGTGATCCAGATACAGGGATGCTCAAGGCTCCCCTGCCAGGTCTTATGGTGAGGGCTGGTGTGTGAGTGTATTATTTTATTTTTATTACACAAACCAGTCTTTAATATACCTTATCTGATTTCTTATAACTGCTTAAGCACAAACAAACACTGAATAGTAAACAATGTTGCACTATAAGTCCACAGATTATATATATTCAAGCAAACATGATGCACAGACTCAGTACACCTATCAAATAGACAAGTAGATATTGGAGTCAACAAGACATTTCTTATCCAGATTCAATGTATTCAGCTTAAGACTGTAATTAGGACATCTTGCACATTCATTTGGTCACACATTTATACAGACTTAACATTTCAATAATCTTAAAACAAATAGGTAGATTAAAAATAGACTAATGCTAAGCAGCATGATCACAGATAATTATAATTATCATGTAAGTAGTTCAATTTAACCAAGTAACCAAGAGAATCAAATGTTAGCATTTTCAGGGTCTATTTTACACAGATTTTATCACTTAAAGAGATAACAGACCAGGTTCAATGTTTTAATCTTGATTATACATTTGGTTCCTGATAGAGAATGAAGGCAAGAGTCTGTTTTCTTTTTAAAGAAAAGTGCTAGTAGAGGACTGTTAAGACAGAACTGTGATTTATCAATCCAAGACAGATTACTTTTTAAAGTACTATTTGAAAAATAATGTATATAAGTTGTCTCAAAAACTCAAGTAATATTCTTTAATAACACACAGATCACAAGCACATATACTTATAGTTTTGCAAAGATTAATCAAGTTCTGCAAAGTTTAATCAGGTAGTCAAAGCATAGATATATATAATTATTATTTTGCAAAACTCAATCAGATAATTAGATCACGAATATAAACAGCTGTGCTAAAAACTTAATCCACCAGGGTTTACATCTAGGTAACTTCATCATTAGACATATAAGAATTTATGAAACACACTAAGTTATCAAGGAACTTAAAGTCAAATTAACTAGGACACTGACTTTCTTGGACTTAAATGTATCAACACTCAATCTGTTATTATTGAAATTTTATTCCAAAACTCCATAATATACCAAGTAAATAGACCTTATTTTAAACAATTTCAGAAAGATTTTAAAACAAACAGATTCACAGATTTTAACTTTAATCAAGCAAGTTATTTAACTCATCAAGTTTACATTTTACACTCATATTTAGTCCAATTAAGCTTCAACTGCTGAGAAAAATGGTTCTTAACTTAATCAAGTGATTATCATACACGAATTTCTCACTTTAAGCTACCAAATTTCTTACTTTAAACAACCATTAAGATACAGTTTAGATTAACAAAATTTCTTGACTAAATAACATAGCTAACATGTAACGCCCTCCAAACCCGGGTCAGAAGTTTGGGGCTCACAACGCACACCACAATATTTAAACCTGTATATAAAGTATTATATGCATCGACCCTTCTTTACACAACCACGGATCGCAATAGGTTAAAGTATGAAAATGAGCCCACCTTAACTTTTATTACATCGTACCAAATCCCAACTAGTTCAATGTACAATTGATAATGTTATCGTTCATACAATCTTGCATAACTTCTCTAAAATATAAAGCTCCTGCTAGCTCGATTCAACTTAACCTGGAATCCTAGCTCACACACTGGACTGGGAATCCTCGTTACCAACAATTTCCTTTTCAACTGTTGAAAACATAAAAAGATTTGCAAGAGTGAGCTAACTAGCTCAGCAAGTCATAATAGCAATAAATGAGGTTAAACAATAACCAATTGAAATGATTCAGAAGAATCAAGTTTCTGAATAAGCAATAATTAGAATTGGATATTCACTTTTCATTTTAAAAACCAAGGTTAGGCTGTTGATCAGTCACGCACTAACCCCGAGCAAGGCTCCCAACTTTGCTCTATATACTGGATCCAAGGCACACATTGGCCTATTATGACCACGAATCTGGTCTGACCACGAATCTGGCCCACATTTATGAAACCATCAAATTCTAAAACAATTCAATATGATAACCAATATAAATCCATACGCTGAATCATAAACGACATTTATCTTGAAGTATAGGGTGATTCATAACATCATGAAGGCATAACAGGGAATTTAAAAAGATTGGCTTTCAATCAAGCAAAGAATCATAAATTAGAAGACCAGTGGTTCAAGGGTTCCAAGGATTGGTCTTCTGTTAAACAAGGAATAAGGGTTGGTATATCAAGCAATTCAATATCAGGAATCAGTATGTGGTAGATATGTATTTGTGGAGTAGTATCGTATGTGTTTGGATCGTATCTGAGAATTCAAAAATCAATGGTTTATGAAGAACAAGGCTTATGGCTCAAGATCAAGAAGAATCAGGGTTCAAGGTTAAATAATTTAAAGCACTTGCAATATAAAACATGAATTATTTTGAATAATAGCGACATGTTATGAAAACAGTTCGAAAATATTTGTAATATATCTTAAAGAGAAGTTCAGAAGTACTTGCCTTATCATCGACGATTTCCACTTTACTTGTACTCATCTAACAGTTTTACTCATCAACCACTTTTCTTTTCTTTCTATGCCTTGCTTCTATTTATCAATCACTTTCCTTATCTTTCTACGCTTTGATTTTATTTATAGATCACTGGTTTCCTTTTCTATGCCTCGCTGACTCTGCTAGGAATCACAAGTATCTATCAATTATTTATACTCATATTATTCTAATCGTCACATAGACGTCATAAGCTTTTATCTACCCTTCGTTTCACCCAAATCTGATTTACGGATTAAAAGTTATGACTAAAACAGTCAAACCATAACCACATAGGCATATACACATCAATCAGTTAGCACGTAGCACATAGCACGCAAGATATTTAATCAAAATAATTTTTCAAAGAAGATTCGGGGTCAAAATGATTTTCCAAGTACTTAATACGAATTTTTTGAACATTTTTTTGGAATTAAAATGGAACTCCGAATCAATTGATAATTAAATAATAGGGTTCGAACACCTGAATCTGGCTTTAAAATAATTTTACAATAATTATCGAGCCTTAAAAACAATTTTAAATAATATTTTAAAACTCAAAACTATTTTTCGGAATTTTTAAATCAAAAGAAATAATTAAATCTAATAATTAAATCAATTAAAATCATTTAATAATTAATTAAATTAATTAATCAATTAACATTAAATTAATTGATTAATTAAAATAATTAAAAACTAATTAAAATTAATTAATAAAATAAATCAGATTTATTTTTGAATTTATAAATAAAAAAAATGATTTTTGGAATTTTAAATAATTAAAAACCATTT
The DNA here is from genome assembly GCF_009905375.1 of Apium graveolens. Lineage (NCBI taxonomy): Eukaryota > Viridiplantae > Streptophyta > Magnoliopsida > Apiales > Apiaceae > Apium > Apium graveolens. Next base: position 64,648,940 of record NC_133654.1, on the reverse strand, counting down.
TATGAAATTAATATAAAAAGGAAATACTATTTTTGAAAAGATTTAAAACAACAATCCTGTTTTTGAAAGGTTTTGAATTCGAAATATAGGATCGGGAAGTTTTGCAAACCACAAGGGGTTAAATTACACTTCCCCCCTGCCGCCTGTTCCGGCCACCGCGCCGCCACCGGCCGTCTTCTACCTGCACAGAATTCCTCCAGGAACTGCAGATTCAAAGAGTGGCTTCCCAGGAACCCGTTTCAGCAGTTTAATTCACTAATAGACTCGTTTCTTGGCCGTGATTCGCTAGCGAAGCTCGCCGGTGGCGGGCCTCGTTTCCAGAATCTGGCAAGTGAGATCGAGGTCGTTGATTCGATTTAATTATACGAATAGATTCCTTTCAACAAGATAAACACTATGGTATACTCAGTTTCATCCCAGAATTCCCCAATCACAAACCCCCAAATTCCAATCAAGAACATTCATCGACCTAAACCCTAATTTCAATAATTCGATAATCAAACCATGATATCTCTGTGATATGGAATCCAAATATAGTAGTATGATATACCAAATTGACCAGGATAACATGTTCTACCACATAGAATCATCAAAACAATCAAACAATCAGGTTTACAAAAATTCATATTTTCATTTTCAAATAATTCGAAATTAATTAAATAAATAAGAAAATCACCTTGAATCCTGCATAAAAACGGATGATTGATTATGAAAGTACTTTTCGAGAGCTTCGTTTTGATATGTTGCACGCTCGAATCGGAGTTCGATAACGCCTTCGTTCGTACGTTTGATACTCAAGAACGCGACATGAATTCGACATTTTCTCTGTAATTTACGGGGTATTACTGACTGATTATGATTATACGAATAAAATGAAATGACAAAAGGGCTATATATATTTTTGGAATATTGGTTCGTTTTACATCATTTTGGATCGTTAAATTAGGTACTTAGCCGCTAAGTAACTGCAGAAACGATCCGATATGGTACCTGTATTGGATAATTATCCAAACCGGGCTTTTTATAAAACACTATATATAAGAATAACGTAATAATATCCCGTCTTTCGAGAATACGGGTTTTGTTGATTCACCGAAATGATTATCATATTGAAAATTGTGTGTCGGGCCGCGCACGGGTCAAACCGTAATCCGGATTGAAAAAGTCAAAACACAGAAAATGTCTGGAATTACCTGATTAGGTTATGAAGGAGTTTTCGGAAGAGTTTTGGGTTGTAAAAACGTAAAAATGGTTGAAGTCGGACGATTCCCGGCTTTATAAAATAATTTTGTAATTATTCAGAAAATAATTAATAAATTCATAAATTAATATAAAATCATATAACAGGCCAAAAATTACCATAAAAATATCGTAATTATCTATATTTTATTCTGGTCATAATAAAATTAACATACTTATACTGTATCACATAAGCATTCACATATCCACACCAATCATCAGATAATTCACCAAAAAATCACATAAAAATCATATAAAAATTATTTATTGATAAAAATAATTACACGCGATATCCCAGATATTACATAACAGGAAATCTTCAAACCAACAGACAATCACAAATTCAAAGTTAATCACAAATCTACCACATAAACATTAATCCAACAGATAATCACAATTTCACCAGATTAACATTAATCCAACAGATAATCACAAATTCACAGTTAATCACAAATTCACTAGATAACACAAATCCAATAGATAATCACAAATCCACCAGATTAACATTAATCCAACAGATAATCCAAACTTTATACCTTTAATTCGATCAAACACAGAATAGAATCAATTCACAGTTTCATCGAAAACATATCACAGGTCATTCATCTCACAAAGATACAAATTAATCAGATAATAATCGATTTAACTTTCAGTCAAGTCCCTTAACAAACAAAATCAATCAAATTAGACTGAAAGGATTACAGAATTCTTACCTGAGCCTAGAGTCTGGCCTGACTCATAGGATTTACCTGGTTGACTCAGTCGCGGACTGAGTCAACTTCCGTTTTACCTTTTTCCGTCGCATGCAGCCTTCGAATCTTCTTTTCCGAGAGGATATTGCACTTACCAGTCTTCTCCTGTCATCAAACTTTGAAAATATGTTAGATTTTCATTGAATCGATGAATCAAAAACTCAAATGAGTGTATATATATAAATCAATCGATTTAATGTCTGAATTGATGATTCTCGTTCAATTTATATGGAATTCGTCGATTTTTATCATCTAAATCAAATTGATTTACCAACCCAAACAACTGTCTTCATCATATCTTTTAGAGATATGATGATTATATATATAAGCATAGTATCTGTAAGAATTTATCAAGGATTTGAAGGGGGAAAAGTAAGAAATCAATCTAGGGTTCTTCAAAAAAGACGGAGAGAAGAAGAAAGGTGAGACAGAGTTTAGAGATTAGGTTTAAGAAATAAACTGAGAGCGTGCACTGTACAAACAGTGTTTCGTTTATATATTTTATGGTATGGATGGCTAAGATTCATTAGGGTTAGTGATGAACGGCCAGGATTATATGGTGTTAATAGAAATTGGGTTTGTAAATAAATGGGGTGGGCCTTGTTATTTTAAAAGGATCTGGGCTGATTGGAAATAACTAGATAAACTTTTAAAATATATATGGGCCAGATATATATTTGATTTGGGCCGGATAAAAAAATGAATATAGATGGATTATTATATATTCATCCTAATATAATTTTTTTTCAAAATATTTAAATATATATAAATATCACAAAAATATATATATATATACTTAAATAACATATATTTATAGATATATCTAAATAAAATGAGACTATATATATATATATTTAAGAACAAAATAGATATATATATATAAATATATATATAAATAACTGAAAATAATAATCAGTTTATATAAGAAGGACTTCTAAATATTTATAAATCTCCTAGAATAATAAATATTCACTCGATTAAGTTTATTTTCCCGGTTAATCTGGGCTATTTAAGTTATCTTAACCCGATCAATAAATTTCTTTATTGACAAATCCGAGTTTCAGATAAACTTAATAACTTGATTGGGAGAATATCTTTATCGTTGAGACTTCTTTATAATTCTCAACTATTCTTTATATAAACCATTATTTCACAAATTCCAACATTCCTAAATCCAAGCGGAGTTTAGTTAATCTTTCAGAATTTAATGGTATTGTGAATATGTCAGCGAGATTGATCTCAGTATCAATATGAGTCATTTTTATATCGCCTTTATTGACATGATCACGTAAAAATGATGTCTCACATCTATATGTTTAGATTTTGAATGTAGTACGGGATTCTTGCTAAGATCAATAGCACTCTTATTATCACATAAGATTGAGATCATATCAAATTTTATATTGTAATTAGCTAGTGTTTGCTTCATCCACAGTATTTGAGTACAACACTTTGCAGCTGCTATATACTCAGCCTCGGTTGTTGAGATGGATACAAAATTTTATTTCTTTGAAAACCAAGAAACTAAACATCCACCGAGAAACTGACAAGTACCACTAGTACTTTTTCTGTCGACTAAATGCCCGGCATAGTCCGAATCAGAAAAACATACTAATTCAAATGGTATTCCTTTTGGATACCAAAGACCAACATCAGTGGTTCCTTTAAGATATCTCAATATCCTTTTTACCGCGGATAAATGAGATTCTTTAGGTGCTACTTGAAACTTAGCACACTTACAAACACTATATTGAATATCGGGATGACTTGCAGTTATATAGAGCAAGCTACCGATCATTCCTCGATATTTCTTTGTGTCTACGGAAATTCTTTTTGGATCTTCCGTTAATTTATCGGATGTAGACATAGGAGTAGAGATGGGTTTGGCATTATCCATTTCGAATTTTTTCAACATCTCTTTACAATACTTTGATTGAGAGATATGGATGCCTTCATCAGATTGCCTTATTTGCAATCCCAAGAAGAAGTTTAATTCTCCCATCATACTCATCTCAAATTCTTTATTCATATTTTCAGATAATTCTTTACATAGTGCATCATTTGTTGATCCAAAAATGATGTCATCTACGTATATTTGTACGAGCAATATATCATCTTTTTCTTGTCTCGTAAATAAGGTTTTATCGGCTGTTCCCATTTTAAATTTATTTTCTAGTAGGAACTTGCTCAACCTTTCGTACCATGCTCTTGGGGCTTATTTTAAGCCATATAGAGCTTTATATAATTTATAGACATAATCGGGATGTGTTGCATATTCAAACCCGGGAGGTTGCTTCAAATATACTTCCTCTTCCAAGATCCCGTTTAAAAATGCAGATTTCACATCCATTTGATAGACTTTGAATTTATGACAAGCATAAGCCAGTAACATTCGAATTGATTCAATTCTTGCTACCGGTGCATATGTTTCATCAAAGTCTATACCTTCCATTCGGGTATATCCTTGTGCAACTAATCTTGCTTTATTTCGAACTACCGTTCCATTCTCATCTAATTTATTTTAAAATACCCATTTTGTACCAATTATGGAAGTATGATGAGGCTTAGGGACAAGTTCCCACACTTTACTACGAGTAAATTGGAGCAATTCATCTTGCATAGCAGAAATCCAATCCTCGTCTAATAAAGCCTCTTTCGCGATCTTAGGTTCTATTTGAGATAGAAAACTAAGATGATTCACAACGTTTTGAACTTGTGACCGCGTTTGAACTCCCTTCCTTAAGTCTTCAAGTAAATTATCTAATGGATGACTTTTTATAGTGGGAATTGCTTGAGGAAGTTCATCTTCCTTTTCGTCCAATTCTAATGGATTTTTATGTACGGGAGTCCCGAGATCCATATTTTCGAATTGTCGAATAACCTTTTCAATATCATTTTGTTCAACATTTTCTTGGTAAACAAGATCTTTATATTTCGCCGGTGGTTTACTTTCATCAAAAGCGACATTCATAAATTCTTCCACCATAAGCGATTTGAGGTTAAACACTCGATAAGCTTTACTATTGTTCGAGTATCCAAGAAATATACCTTCATTTGATTTAGGATCAAACTTCGTAAGGTACTCTTTTGAATTTAATATAAAGCACTTGCTTCCGAATACTCGAAAGTAGCTTAGTTTCGGAGTTTTCCCAAAATATAATTCGTAAGGAGTTTTTTGTTTTATAGGTCGTAGCAAAACCCGATTAAGAATATGGCAAGCGGTTGACATAGCCTCGGCCCAAAAATATTTAGGTCGACGATATTCATTTAGCATTGTGCTAGCCATTTCTTGGAGTGTTCTATTTTTCCGTACAACTACTCCGTTGGATTGAAAAGTGTATGGAGCAGAAAAATTATGTGTGATGCCATGTTCATCACAAAAGTTGGTGAAACTTGAATTCTCAAATTCTTTACCATGATCAGTCCTTATATAGACTATGGTTTTATTTTGTTGATTTTGAATCCTTTTACATAAAGATGAGAAGAATTCAAAAGCATCACTTTTGGCTTTGAGAAATTTAGTCCATGTGAATCGTGAATAATCATCCACAACTACCAATGTATATGAGCAACCTCCGAGACTTTGTATTGGAACCGGACCAATAAGATCCATATGTAGTAGCTCGAGAGGTCTCGAGGTAGATACCATAAACTTTGCTTTGTGAGAAGCTCAAATTTGTTTACCAACTTCGCAAGCTTCACACGTATGATCTTTATGATAGTTTAGTTTTGGTATACCTCGGACATGGTCTTTAGTTGATATATTCTTTATTAACTTCATGTTGGCATGTCCTAATCTTCGATGCCATAGCCATGGATCATCATTTATAGTGATTAGGCACACGTTCACTTGCTTGCTCATGTCACATGTATAAACATTTTTATTTCTAGGGCAAGTGAGAACCAACTTTCCAAATTATCTAATATATAACAATGAGTAGTGTAAAAAATTACCTTGTAATCATTGTCATATAATTGACTAATTGAGAGAAGATTGTACCTTAACCCGGTGACCAATTGAACGTTGGAAATTTTAACTTTCCCATTTCCGATATCTCCGATGCCGACAATGTTTCCTTCACTACTATCACCAAATGTTACGCTCCTCGCGGTAACCCTTTTAATGTTGTTCAAGAGTGACTTATTACCGGTCATATGTCTTGAATATCCACTATCAAGGTACCATATGTCTTGTTTCACGGAAAGATAAACCTACATACATGATTAGTTAAATTTATAAGTACCCCTTTGTCTTGAGGGTCCTGGGGTTAGTACATCATATATAACATTTGATTTATGAAAGAATCTAGGCATGGTATAATTATCATTAGGCATATAAATATTTCTAGATACATAAGGCCTAGTTTGAGGTTGATAATACCTAGAACTATCATGAAATCTTGATGGAGCATGATAAACATTATATCTATTACTATTAAGGTAAGTAGCGTAAGCATTTCTACTAAGAGGTTGTTGCCTTCTAAATGCATTACCATTTACATGATATTGTGTGTTTCTATTTTGAAACATAGTTGGTTTATGAAACCATTGTTGCCTTGGATTCTTATATTCCATATTTTTGTGAGGCACACCTTTATCATCTTTCTTGTATGATTCCTTGCGAATCCATACATGCTTCCCCTTAATTTCACCATTCTTAAATTTACAATATTGAATGGTATGTCCCATTTTATTGCAATAAGAACATTTATAAGATGGTGATTCGGGTGAAGTCTTTATTGGTGATACAAATCTCCGAGTATTTCCTTTAGGAGGAGAATTCTTATTATATCCCAAACCTTCATGATTATATGAGGTTTTTATATGCACCATTTGATCCAACATCTTTGAATGACTTCTTCAAGATGTTCATTTTCTTTCTTTAAGGTATCAATCTTGTTGTTAAGGATTCTTTATTGATCCTTAACTTGAGCTATGAGTTTATAATTTTCTTCTTTTAACCTTAGAGATTCACCTTTAAGCTCATTGGTTTCTAATAGCTCATTTTCTTTATCAAAATTATTTTTATAAGATGTTTCTATATCTTGAACATTTGATTCATTTAGATTCTTTAAGTTCAATAGATCAACGTGAAGTATACAAATATTATAATTCAATTGTATCTTTTCACGTTCCATCTCTTCATCTTTGAGAATTAATGATATATTCTCCGTTTCAAGATTGAGTATGGTTTCTTGAAGTTTATTTACCTCAATCTTGATGAGATGGTTTTGATCTTTTAGAGATGTAATCTCATTTTCATCTTGGACTTTTGAGTCCATCATCCGAATATATTCTTTATTTTGAGTATGATGAATTTCCTCAATTTTCATCTTCTTGGACCATAATAACTGAAACCTTTGTTCAACATCTTTATATTTATTCTTATAACTTACTACAAGTTCAATTAAATCATGCTTATTCATATCTACAAGAGATAAATTAGATTCATCTAATAAAGATTTAATTGAGACATAGTTAGATGTTACCTCTTGATTTGAAGAGGAGATTTCCGTTGAGGTAGTTTCATCTCCGAGAGCCATTAAGCATAGATTGACCACTTCTTCACTAGCTTCCGGAGCTTCTTCATCTTCACTTAGATCCCAACCATTTTCGGCCACGAGACTTCGTCCCTTTGAAAGTTTAGGACATTCTCTTTTAAAATGATCGGGTTCTTTACACTCGAAACACACATCTTGTATTTCTTCCGGTGATGGATCTTTAGGTTTTGGAGGAGTGTAAATAGGATGGTTTGTAGAGGCATTGGCATTACTATAGGTATTTATATTTTGATTGCCTTTGCCTTTATTGTAGCTCGTTGACGGATAATTACACTTATAGTTGGAAGAATAATTTTGAGAGTAATTTGGCCTTCCGCTAGAGTTAAAAACTCTTTGTTGATTATTTGATTTAAGGAAGCCTTTTCCGTATCTTTGAGCTTTGCTTTGAAGCACACGATGAAGTTGTCTCATGAGTAGAGCAATTTCACTATCATCGAGATTTTAGAGTTCCTCGTTGAACTCCTCGTCGTTTTCATCTTCATCAATTAATATGACCTTTAGAGCCATATTTTTCTTTTTATCCTCCACTTTTGGAGCAACCTTTTCCGGAACATTATCTTCTTCGTAAGCACGAAGATTTCCAAATAGGTTATCAATCTTATACTCATTTAAGTTGTGCATCTCTTTTATAGTAGTGACTTTAACCTTCCAACTAGGAGGTAGAGATTTGAGCACTCTTCTATTCTTTTCATTTTGAGTATAATTTTTTCCAAGTTGAGATAACTCATTGATAATACGATTAAATCTTGTTTCCATATCGATGATATTTTCTGCTTCTTGGAGTTTAAAGTTCTCGTATTCTTGGATCAATGTATCCATCCGAGAATCTTTTATATCAGTGGTTCCTTCATAGGTTACTACTAATTTGTTCCACATTTCTTGTGCCGACTTGCAATTATTGACTCTTTTATATTCTTTTTCTGCAAGTGCACTTGTGAGAACCATTTCTGGCTTTGCGGCTATATTCATTGTGGCTTCTTCCTCTAAGTTGTATTCACTAACCTTCTTTTCGACGTTGATGTCATCGATAGTTTTGGTAGGAATGCAAACATCGTCTTCGATAACCATCCAAACTTTGACTCCTTGAGATCTAGCATAAATGTGAAACCTCATTTTCCATATTGCAAAGTTGATTCCATCAAATGGAGGAGATCGTGAGCTAGATAGACCTTTACCACATCCAACGAGATTAATATACGCCATTCCGGATCACTTTTTGTTGTGCCTGTAAATCTGCAAATCACTTAACTAACACGTTAAAAAGCACCGCCCTGATACCAATTGTAAGGTCCCGTAAGAGGGCTATTTTAAGCTAGTAGGGGGGTTAAATAGCTTAATTACCAATTTAAAAATTATTGTGGTGTTTTAAAAATATTTTATCCCTTTTTAAAACTTTACCGAGTGGTTATGCAGTTTATATGTGCGGAAAATAAATTACAAGGAAAGAAAATACCACACGGTGATTTTATCCTGGTTCGCGATGGCGCAACCTCTAATAGATTCGCTCACCCCTACTCCAGTCCCCGAGCTCCTCTCCCAGACTCGGGATTTTCCCTTATAATAAACTCACTCCTTTAGTAGCGGAGAAGCCTTTACACCCTTTACAAGTATTTTTTTTGGTGCGTAACACAAGGGTCACCACCTCAAAATAAATGTATTACCTACACAACTTATCTTAGACAATAACTCCCCGCTATCTCTTCAAAGTTGTTGTAGAGCCTTTGTGTGGACTTGGCTTCCTTAGCTTTTGCCGGTCTTGAATCTTAGTGATTCGGTCTTGGGTCTTTCCTCTTCTTCACGGTGCGAAGAGTACTAACTCCCCGTTAGTATGTCTAGGACTTGGGTCTTAGAACGAGAATCACCTCACGTCACTTCACCTCACTACAAAACTAATAAGACAATCCGCGAAACAAAACAAGTAGGAAAAGATTTGTTTTGAACTAGTATGTTACTATACTAGCCCACAAATAGTATGTTATCCAAATAAGAATATTAAAACTAATTAGTTATACTTGACTTAGAATAATACAAGATGGTCAAGTATATTTATAATTACTCCTTTATAGATTTAATAAAGTTGTGGAGTAATATGAGAAGTCCCTTTTTATATTAAGCACTTATGGCTTATGACTTATTTAGTATTCTTCTTCTTTTGATTAAGTATTTATGAATCGAATAATACTTTAATTACAACCTCAGACTTGTAATTTTACCTTTAAGTATATCAACTTAAGGTTTTAAGGTATACTTGTATATTGACGATTATAAGGTCAAAGTATATTGTTTTAACTTCAAGCACGTTTATAAGATTTATGAGTCTTAGCTAAGATCCAATTAAATAAGTGCAAGTAATTGGCTTAAGATTGTGCTTTCGAAGTTTGGAAGAATAATTACGAGTATTTTATAGATATTGTAGTATAACCCCACGGAACACTGAAAGATGTTAGAAGGGGCTTATACGATATGACTCATAATTGTTTATATACACGATATGTGTTAGCCAAGATCTAATTAAATAGAGTAAATTAATTGGCTTACTCTTGGATTTGGTTCGTCCTTAATTTTAACGGATGATTACGAAGTGTTTATAGATCGAGTTATAATCCCCCAGAACACTAAAGATGTTAGAAGGGATTAAAACTTTGCTTCGTAATAATTTATGTGCACGAAATGGTTAGCCAAGATCCAAGTAAATAAAGTGCAAGAAATTGGCTAACTCGTGAACTTAATCCGTTTTGATATTTGATAAATTACGAAGTGTTTATAGATCGAGTTATAATCCCCCGGAACACTTGAGATGTTAAAAGGGATTAAAACTTTACTTCGTAATATTTTATGTGCATGAATAATGTTAGCCAAGATCCAATAATAAAAATAATTGGCTAACTCATGAACTTGGGTCAAATATAATATCCCATTTGGAGATAAAGTACTTTTGTTTATAGATCTTCTTTTTGAGATGATTTATGTGAAGATCAAGTACTTATTCGAATTCCGAGTTCGAATCTTAGTTCTCTTGTGAACTTTATTTATAAGAGATCTTGTATTAGAGCTTAAGATGAAGTAGAAAAATTAAGTACAAAGCCCAAATAAAAAGAACTCAAATAAGAAGCTAAAAGTTACCACTTTTGAAGAACGGTCAGAAAAGTTCGCCGAAAAACTTCGCCGGAGGTTCGGCCGGATTTTGGCACTTTGGTCGAACTTGGGCAGCCCTTCGGGAGGCCGGGAAGTGGTAGTGGATGAGCTCATTTGGTGGGATAAAGCTTGGTTGGGTGAAGCTAAGCTTGGGTTTCAAAAACCTTGTATATATGTAAGTATATAGAAGAGAGAGAAGGTTTTTGAGAAGAAGTGTGTGTATAGAATTTGAAAGAGATGAAGAGAAGCACTTCTTGAAAAAATCCCAGCAACTTTTTATCTCTTTAGCTTGAAGAAAATGGGTTGGGTTGGGGCCTTATTTATAGGAGAAGTTGGGTGGATTGAATGGTGGAGATTTGAGGAAAATGGATGGTGGATGGTGTATGTCACTTGGATTGATGACTTGGCAAGTAGGTTGTGTTTCTTTGACATAGCCATATAAGACAAACAACTTTATGGATTCAAAATCTTAGCTGAGATATTTGAATATATATATATATATTTTCCTTTTCTTTTAATTATTGTTTAATCACTTTAATTAAGGATTAAACACCATTAATTATGACCACCTTAAAAACTCCTAAATAAATACCATAAAAAAATATGATAATTAATTAAATAATATAAAATGATGTCCTGAAAGTTTTGGTCAACTTTAGTCAATGGTAACTAGGTCGAACGTGGTCAACTGTGGGGTCAACTGCCTCGATTTTTGTGCCAAGACAAATACTTAGAAAATACCATTTAAATGATTCATAATAAATTTCAAGTCATTATAGAATGTGAAAGTATTTTTTCTAAAAATAAAACTGTTATGTCAGTCTTTTTTCCGAGTGAAAATATCATTGTTCTTGAAATAAAGGAGATGGATCTTTTGACCAAAGTTTTGACTTGAATAAATAATTAAAGTATATTTCCTAATATATAAAATATATTTGGATGATAGTAAATGTATTTTAGTATTTTTGAATAATTTTCTCCGAGAAATGCTGATTTTACGAAACAGGAGAAAATTAATGTAAGTATATATAATTGATTTGTAGAACTGGATATTAATATTTCAATCATGAATATTAATAATCTTTGATTAAAAACTCTTTTGATATATGTAGAGATATATTTTTGGAGCGAATAGTTAAATATTTTTGATATAGCATGAGACCTCTAAAGAATATTTCTGATATATTCCTTATTCGAGCTTGTTGCCATATTCCTGTTGCAACACAGATCTAAGAAATATCAAATCTTGATGTTTCTTCTTTGATCATATTGCCTTAGAGATATATTCCGTAAACATATAGTTTTAGCAAGAATGGAAAATCTTTTTTATCTGTTTAAAAGACATGATTTTGCTAGTTTGACTTTTTGACTTTGATTTGGATCAATTAAATTCATGTCCTAATGGAGAGGATCTACGTGTTCTTAATTTTATGTTTAATCGTACAAATACTAAAATAAATAATATATCGAAGATATCCTTTCAAATATATATATATATATATATCTATAGCTTCCCGGTTTTTTCTTCCCTGTTTCCTCTTTGGTAAGTCCGACCGCCGCTCCTTGGTGGTTTCCAGTCACTTTTCCGGTGGTATTCCGTCCTGGTTCTGTTTACTGGCCTAATATATATATACGCATACATATATATGTGTGTTTATGTGTGGGTTTAGCAGATGGTGCTATTTTGTGTGCTGCCCCTGTTTATTTATTTTCCCCCGCTGCTGTCTCTTTTTCCGGCAGGGGCTATCCGCATATGTTTTGGTTGTTGTTTCGATAAGAACTAGAAAGCTATTATGTGATTCCTGAATTAATTCAATAGTATATTTTAGATGATGGCTTCTATGATTTTGAGAAGTTAATAATCTATTAATTAATAATTATTCGGGTTTGAAAAGTTATGGCGAAACTCTAAAAGGACGCCCGTATGGGTACCGTCGAAGTTATGCCGCCGTCAGCGATGAACTCGTTGAGTTGACGGATAAATGGCAATGATGATTCTTGAGCCTAATAATAATTTATATATTTTATTCTGTAATATTCAAAATAAAAGTAGTAGTTAGATTTCCGATTGCGAGGTTGGTTGGATTACATGATTGGTTTGGACTGAATTGATTGGTTGTGAATTAATGTCGATTATATTCGACGGGTAGTCCGATAAACAAAGGAGACGCTGCCCGATTTTCAGGAGCGTATCCTGAAAAATATCGGAAATACCAGTCGAATATAAATAGTTATATAATTATAAATAAATATTTTGTAAAATATAACTGACAACTTGTTTCCTAAAATGACGAGTATATGCATTTTCCGAAAATGAACATAAAAGTCAAGTTTTGAGTATGTGAACCCTGATTGTTGTATGTATTATAATAGTACATATAAGTATGAGTCGGGATTTGATATCGAATGGGTAGGTTTGTTATTGAGGATATGTCAAGCATACCTGGACGTCTAACATAGAGTATTTCGACCTTGTAGGTTTTATTCGGGAAACCAAAAGTGGATGTTGGACTAAAGATAAACTAGTGGACAGTCGACGAGCTCAGTAGGGTTTCAACCGAAGAACCTAAGTGTTGAAGTCGAATCCAAGGTGATCTAGTGAGTAAATGATAAAGCCTGAGCGTCTGAGTCGGCTCAGAGTCGATCAGTAGTAGTTGTAAAGCTCTGCAAGGCAAGTACCCCAGACCATTCTTTTATGGTTCAGTATATATGAATGGATTTTTTTTTCAAACATGAACATAAACGTTTTAAGTTACGTATCCCCTGTGTTTGAAAATGTTGTTAAATATATGTTTTGGGGAAAAGTAACTTCTAAAAGTACCTATCTCTAAAATGTGATTAAAAATGGAAAAGAAGTTTTGAATAGTGTGTTGTGATAGAATTGATTTTAACAAGAGATAGGTAAAAGTGGATTTGAAAACTGGATAAAATGAATCAGATATTGGATAACATTGCGTAAGTGTCTAATTCGGTTGCGCGCTTTATATAACCGATTAGTCCAGCGTAGTTAATCAGAGGCCTAGCTAGTCTCTACGGATCCGGTGATTTTGTGTGAAACCCGATCAGCTTTCCTGGACATTTTGTGTGATAGCCCGACCAACTATCCTAGATAATTTGTGTGGAAGCCTGATCAACCGTCCCTAGATAAAATCCAATACATATCTGATTGTGATTTTATGGTTCCAGTAACGGAACAAGTGAATAAGGTTCCAGTAACGGAACACGTGAATGAGGTTCCGGTAACGGAATAAATGGTTTTGGGTCCCCGTAATGGGAAAAATGGTTTTGTGGTTTCGGTAATGGAACAGAAGGTTTAGAAATAAAAATAGCATGCTAAAATTTAACTCTGGTATTTATGCACAGCACACGACTGACGATATTTTTTTCAGAGCATGCTACTTTTGATATCCAGTTTATACATGTTGTACTTATTTTCTAACGAACTATGAATTCTTTTCCTATAACTATTTTATTGTGAATTGTTTTACTTGTTATTCATATAGTGGTACTGCTGAGGAATTGATTGCTCACCCTTGCAGAATATTTTATATATGTATTGCAGATGCCTAGGAGATTCTCTCGTGGTAGTCGGGACAGAGTTCCAGTTCCTTCCGTGTCAGGCTCCTCTGAGGTAGTTGTGTTGGATCAAAGATGGTCTATTGAATTGCTGTATTAAGTTAGTTACGTCAGGATGGTTTGCTGTAAGTTGGTTTTGTAATAGTTGTAACCTGAATCATACTTAAACCTGGAAAAGGTCTTGGTAAATGGGTCATGGTTATGTATAATTAGTGATTTGAATTATATTATGTTTATTGTTGTTGTTGTTGGTGACGTCAACTCCTGACCCCGGGGTTGAGTTCGTCACATAATCGACCCTAATCGGGGCTAACATTTATGTACAAGCTGCTAACTAGGCCTAAAAGAGCCTAATTTTGAGCTAGAATGCACTAATTAGCCTTAATCGAGTCTAACCTGCTATAATCGGGGTTAATTTGTCTTAATTAGGACTAATCAACATGCATAAGATACTAATTATCCCTAATTCACTTTAATCATGTAAGTAAATAGGTTAAATGGCGCTAATCCGGGCTAATTTCATCATACGAGTCACTAATTCCCCCTGATTCGGGTTAATTACGCGTAATATACACTAATTGGATATAATCAGGGCTAAATTTCATTAATCGACCCTAATCGGGGCTTTATCTCAAAATCCTGAAAATTTAAAAAAATTCGAATTTTTTCTAATTTTTCCCTTTTTGCAAAAAAAATTCGCAGGGGGGTCGCGGGGGCTCTATAGGTACTCCTACTGTAGGAGGTCCTGCTCGGCCACATGGCCTCTTTTGTTTCTTTCTCAGCCTCATGTGGTTGGCCACCTCCTGGTCGGCCAGGGGCAGACCCTCTTGTCCCTTGTTGGCCAAGGGTGTTTGCTCCAATTTTTTTATAGAACCTTATACTCAGACTCAAGCCCTTTATGCACTTTAATAGGCTCCTTTTACTCTTCATTATCCATGGAATTAATCTCATGGTTGCCTTAAAGTTCCTCGCGGTTCTGCTACACTTGTTTCAGTGAATGTTCCGTACTCATTCTATCGAACGTTCTATACTCGTTCTTCTGAACATTCCGTGCTTTATTGAACTTGTTCTATAGGACGTCCTATACTTCATTGGACTTATCCAAACTTTCTTTGTAGGATGTTTTATACTCTAACAAATTCGTTCTCATAGACGTTCTAGTCTTCACGAAACTTGGTTCCGCTGGGAGTTATCCTTTCCAAGAAATTTCTAAGAGACTTCACAGGAAGATCTCCAAAACAACTTCATAAGGCCTCAGGGCTCTCCTACAAAGGCTCCTGTTCGGCCTGCAAGGCTTCAATTATAGCCTGGGCGGCCAGGCTTGGTCTTAGTAGGCCTTGGGGCCACTCTTAGGGTGGCCTGGTCGGCCGGGAGGAAAAGTTCTCTTAATTTGTCACGGTGAACACTTTACTCTTCACGAAACTTGTTTTCGTGAACCCTCTGGTCTTCACAAAACTTGTTCTCACTAACATTCTGATCTTCATGAAATTCGTTCTCATGGACGTCCTGGTCTTCGAAAAACTTATTTCCTTTGGTGGTCAATCCCTTCTTGCGAATTCACATAAAATTTCTCAAGAGAGCCACCGGAACAATTTTAGAAGGCTTCAAGGCTCTCCTAGAGAGGCCCCTGGTCGGCCTCAAGGCTTCCTTTTATATCCTGGTCGGCCAGGCTACTCTTAATGGAGCTTGGGGCCCTCCGGGGTATCCTATAGAAGCTCGTGGTGGGCCATAGCTAGTCTTAATGGACCTTGGGGGCCCTTTGGGCTCTCTTATAGAGGCTCCTGGTCGGCCATAAGGCCTCATTTTGTTGGTTGATCTTCCAGGGCTAGTCTTAATGGGCCTTAGGGCCCTCCGGGCTATCCTACAAAGGCTCCTGGTCGACCAGGTTTGCTCTTAGTAGACCTTGTGGCCCTACGGGCTTTCCTACAGAGACTCCTGGTCGAACAAATGCCTTATTTTATAGCCTGGTCGGCCAAGTATGCTCTTAATAGACCTTGGGAGTCTCCTGCAGGGTAGTCTGATCCGTCATGAGGAGAACATTTTGTTCTCGTACTCGTGAGCACTCTGGCCTTCATGAAACTTGTTCAACTAAAAAGCTAATCTTGTTCTAATCTTTATAAGCTTTTCTAATCATAGTGATTAATGTAATCAACCCTTAGCTAAGACTAATGACTTGTGTCTGGCCTACAGGCATGCTATTCTTGGAGGATTAATACGATAAGCGATGCTCCGCATCGCTTTCTTAGGTTATGTCCTTTCTTTTGGTTTTTCGATCATTTTATAGTGAGCGTTCTATTCTTCACGAAACTTTTTTTCATGTACGTTCTAGTCTTCACGAAATATGTTCTCATGGACTCTTAAGCCTTCGCAAAACTTGTTCACGTGGACGTTCTAGTCTTCACGAAACTTGTTCTCGTTGGGCGCCTAAGTTTCCAAGAATTTTTAAGAAACTTCATAGAAGGGCCACAGGAAAACCTTCAAGAGGGTCTGGATCAATCCTACAAGGGTTCCTGGTCGGCCATAAGGCCTTCATGTGGCTTGATCGGCCAATCCTGATCTTGGTCGGCCATGGAGCCACCTCCATGGTGGTCCTAGTTGACCGGGGGAGAACATTCTTCGAACTTGCTGCGGTGAATGTCCTATTCTCTTTTAGTGGATGTTTAGTACTTTTCCTAGTAAACGCTATATACTTGTTCTCGTGAACATTCTACTTTTCATGAAACTTATTTCCCTCCGTGAGAGTTCTAGTCGGCCTAACCCTTCTTTGTGGAGGACTAGGGGTCACTGACTCTTGGTAGGCCAGAATCTCACCTCCGTAAGGGTCCTACTCTTCATGAAACTTGTTCTCGTGAACATTTTTTTCTTCACGAAACTTGTTTCTGTGGACGTTCTTGTCATCACCAGGAGCATCCCTTGTCTCTAGTTCATCGTTTTCTTAGAACTTTCACTTGAGGGCCATCCCTATTAGTTCCAGACATCTGTAGATGTTCTTTAGAGGATGTTCTAGTTGGACTAACCGTTCTATGTGGAGGAGTCGGCTCCAAGGACTCTTGATCGGCCTAGAGACAAGCCCTTGAGGCCCTGGCCGTCTGGGACCTCAATGTACAGAAGTTCTTGGCCCTTCGGGACCTTGTTTCGTGGAAGTTCTTGAACTTCAATCTTCTGAATATCAAGTTGTGACTATAGACGACCATAATTGTTGGTTTAAGAGCTACACTTTGCTCTTACAATAATACTTTTACTAACCATTACAATTAGTGTAATCAGTCTTGGATGAAGACTTATACCTTAGACTTTCTTCTCTCTTTTTTGTTCGAGGAGTGCCTTGTCGGGGGGGGGATCATTTAAGGACCCCCTCGATGGCCGAAGACCTTCATGGATGGCTATTCGACCTCCTCTGATCGGCCAAGGGGTCCATTCATGACCCCTCTGGTCAATCAGGGGGGAACATTTTTTGCTTTCTTGGACAACATGTCTCGTTCATGTTCGTGAAGGGCCTCAAACATAAACTATCATGTTCGTGTTCGTGATTGGTCTTCACAATTCAAAAGAAGCTCATTGAAGGTGGCCTTAGAGGCTTCTCTGCTGAGGGTACCTATCTTCCTCCTAATTAACCCTTGGTTAAATTTGTTCTTATTAGGCGAAAAACTTCCTCAGGTGGATATGTGCGGGGATCATGTCTTGTATCAGGTACATCCCTTCATTTTAGAACATTCAATACATCAAATTTAAGGAGGAGCATGACTGGCCTAAGGCCTCCCTTGGAGGTCGGTCGGCTGGAGCCCTTTCCGAGGGATCTCCAGTCGGTCAACGGCCTTCTTCGGAGGCTGATCGGCCTTTTTTGGTAGGTTATAGTCTATAGAGTAGATTTTACTCGACCAAAGGCATTTCGTGAAGTTAGTTTTCTAATATCTTTTTTTTATTAGGCCAACGCCTACTTCGCAGCTTTCTTCACTAAGAGTGCAAAATGGAGGAGTGAGCACATGGCCTTGGAGGCATTGATGAAAAAACTTGAGAGAAAGTTTTCAGAATTGGGATTCTAGAGATTTTTTGATGTTTATCAATAGTCGAAAGACTTTTCCAAGATGATGGACACCCATGATGATAGGTGCGCTCTGTTAACATGTCCATTGGCACTATTCATAGCTCTTACCCGGATGTGGTAAATTTGTGGGGTTTTCCTAGACTTTGGTTTGTTTCTGAGGTTGCCACTATTGGCCAATCATCTGATTTTGGACTATAGATTGTCCTTCAGTGTTTAAGCCTTGCATGGCTTTGTTTGCCGCATGTGGCTTTTATTCTGCAGTTATCTATTTGCGGTCATTCATGGACTTGAACATCTTCGGTGTGTAATCTAATAGTTCATCGTGATTTGATTTATGATCCTTCAGGATCTCCTGCATTTGTAGTTTGATTTCATATCCGTCTTTTATTTTCGGTACTTTAGTCCTTTGGGACTTTTATTCATTAGATGCTCGTACACTGGTCGAACTTATTCCTCCATTTACTACTAAGTAATAGGAACATGTCTTGTATGTCCTAAACATAATAAACCTTCGGGTTCGAAATGTACTAGGTATGAGGCACTTTGTCACCGCTCAGAGTTTTCAACTTGTAGGATCCTCTTCCTAATATTTTCTTGACCTTATACGGCCCTTCCCAGTTAGGGGTTAGCTTCCCTTTCTCTTCAACTCCTAATGCCTCAGTCTTTCTTAAGACCAAGTCTCCTTGCTTAAAGAACATTTCCTTAACCCTTTTATTGTAATATAGGGAGGCTCTTCATTGATGCTCTCTATTACGGGCATTGGCCTCATCTCTAACCTCGTTAATGAGATCGAGAGCGGGCCTCATGCCTTCGGTTCATAAGCTTCGATCTTAGGGGATCTATGGGTGATCTCGAGGGGCACCACGGCCTCGGCTCCGTAAGCCTGCATAAATGGGGTAGCTTCAGTAGTCACTTTGTAGGTGGTGCGATATGCCTATAGTTTAGGCAGCAACTCATCTTCCCAAGTGTTCCTAGAGCGTTCAACCCTTTTCTTAAGTCCATCAAGGATGATTCTGTTAGCAACTTCCGCCTGCCTGTTTATTTGTGGGTATACAACCGAGGTAAAGCGAAGCTCTATACTATTGTCATCACAATACTCTGTGAATTCTGCATTATCAAATTATCTCCCATTATCCGTGACAAGGATGCGTGGGATCCCGAATCGAAATATCACATTTCTCCCAGAAGAATTGGGCAATTTGCTTGGTGGTTATCTTGGTTATTGCCTTGGCTTCAATCCACTTTGTGAAATAGTTTATGGCTACCGCAAAGAACTTCCTATGTCTCGATGATATATGAAATGGTCCGAGTATATCCATTCCCCACATTGCAAAAGGGATGGGTGTACTGATATATGTGAGCCTCTCTGGGGGCTGTCGTACTATTGGAGCGTGCCTCTGGCATCTATTACATTTCTTCACATAAGCCTTTACATCGATTAGCATAGTAGGCCAGTAGAATCCCAATCGAGTTATCTTGTGGGAGAGGGCCCTGCCCCAAGTGTTGTCCATAAATCCCTTCATTGGTTTCTTTAAGCGCCTCCTCTGCTTCAAGAGGTCTCAAGCACTGCATGTATGGAATAACAAAGGACCTTTTGTAGAGAAGGCCTTCAATCAATGAATATCTGAATGCTCTAACCGACAACTTGTGTGCCTCCTGGGCATCGTTGGGGAGCAACCCAGTCTCTAGGTGGGTCTTGATTGGGTCTATCCAATGTCACACCAACCGGTGTTATCAGATTTATGACATGAAAAATAGGGGTCTTCAGGACCTAGAAGTAGATACTTCTCGGATAGTTCTCGATTTTAGACGAGGCGAACTGGGACAAGGCATTTATCGTAATGTTTTCATCTCTCGGAACATGTTCTGCGTACCATTCATCAAACTAAGTCAGTATTCCCTTCACAACTCTCAGGTACTTGGCCATAGTATCATCTTTGGCCTCAAACTCTTCATTGACTTGAGCTACTATAAGTCTTGAGTCTCCACAGACCTTCAGATTTTTATCCCTCACGGCTCTTGCCAAGCCTAAGCCGGCTATCAATGCCTCATATTCTGTTTCATTGTTCGCAGTTGGGAAGGCCAACTTCAAAGCATACTCAATCATGAACCCATTGGGGCTTTTCAAGACTAGACCTGCACCACTAGATTTTGTTTTGGACGCTCCGTCAAAATGAAGAACCCGATACTCTTTCAGAGTCATTTCTTTATCCTTCTCTTTCTCTCCTCCCTCTGGGGTTACTATCTCTTGCCCCCGAATTCTTGGTCGTGCATTCGACCATGAAGTCTGCTAAGGCTTGAGCCTTGATGGTCGTTCGAGGCTTGTACTTGATATCAAATTCTCCTAACTCAATTACCCACTTGATGAGCCTTCCACTGGCCTTCGAGCTATGAAGAATGTTCCTCAAGGGTTGGTCCATCAGGACTTCGATCTTGTGAGCCTGGAAGTACGGTCTCAACTTCCTCGAGGCTGTGATGAGGGCGAGTGTGAACTTCTCTATGGTGGAGTAGTTCAATTCTGCTACGTGAAGCACTTTGCTTACATAGTATACAGGCTTCTAGAGTTTTTATTCTTCCTTTATGAGGACCGTTCTTACGGCTTGTTCAAATAATACTAGGTACAAATAAAGGGTGTCCTCCGTACTTGGTTTGACCACCAACAAGGCTTCAGTCATATACTTTTTTAGCTGTTCAAAGGCCTCTTGTCTCTCAGTTTTCCATTCAAAATTCTTCACCTCCTTAAGGGTTTTGAAAAAAGGGCAGGCATTTGTCTTCGGACTTGGAGATGAACTTCCCTAGAGCTGAGACTCTTTCTGTCAGTTTTTGAACGTCCTTAATGGAGCGCGGTGGCTCCATGTCTAGGATGGATTTGATCTTGTCAGGGTTGGCCTCTATTCCCCTTTTTGAGACCATGTGACCTAAAAAAATTCTAGACCAAACACCAAAAGCACACTTGGTGGGGTTTAACATCATCTTGTAGTGCCTCAGCACTTCAAACGCCTCTCTGAGATGACTAATATTACCGGCCTTGCTTAGGCTTTTGACTAACATGTCATCAACATAGACCTCCATGGTCTTCCCAATTAGATGGGAAAAGATCTTATTTATCAACCTTTAGTAAGTAGCTCCTGCATTCTTAAGTCCAAAAGCCATAACAAGGTAACAAAACACACCAAAGTCAGTTATGAAAGATACCTGGGGGTGTCATCCTTGCGTATTTTAAACTGGTTATACCCACTGAAGCCATCCATAAAACTTAACATCTAGTGTCTAGCAGTAGATTGAATCAGGGTATCAATACTTGGTAGGGGGTAGCAGTCTTTAGGACAAGCATCATTCAAGTCGGTGAAGTCAATGCATGTTACGACCGGCATTTTATGTAATGTTATTTGTGGATTGAGTATAATATTAAAGTCAAATAAAAATATATTCAATGATTGTACGCTAGTGTGAGTGAAAATTTCTGCATTATAAATTTGCTTTGTGTAGTATATGATTTTTTCAAAGCAAGAGTTTATTTAATTTATTTATTTCTGATTTATAAGGAATATTCTAAGCTTTGGAAAAATTTTCTTTTAAAAGGTATTTTGTTCATAAATTTTGAAAATAATTTTATAAAGTCTCTAAAAATCCAAGTTATTTTATGATATAAATTTTATAATTTTTGAACTTGCATTTTATTTTATAAAAATAAATCTTTATAAATTTTATTTGTTATAATTAGCAAATTACGTGGCTACCCTTGCATGCAAATACTCTTCCAATTCAACTTAGGGGCAAGGAAGACATTTCCAACCCCACTCACTTTCATTCTACTAACCAAATTATCCCTTTATCCTTGCATGCAAATCTACCTAACTATAATTGGAAGGTTACTCTTGTAAAATCTCAAATTCACTCACTTTTGGCCAAATAAAAACCAAACTAACATGATTATTACTCCACATTCACCCCACCATTTCCACACTCCTCCTTTCCTCCCCCTCCTCTCGGTTTTTCCCCCTCCCCTCTCGGTAATTCCCAAAAACCGAGCCCCCATCCCCTTCTTTCTTCATTTCTCACTCAAATAATCATCCTATTATCAAGTAATCCTACTCCCTACATGTTGTTCTTGTATATCTTAAGAGTGTAGAGTAGAAAAACTTATGTGTTGACCTTGCATGGTGGTGTTTTGTTAAAACTCCAAGTGAATATCCTTGATTCTTGTGAATTCAAGGCTTTCACCATGAGTTATAGTAGCAAAGGGTTGAGAATGGATAGACATGAGTATGCTACACTCATGCAATTGTTGTTTTCACCCTAATCCATTCGGCCATGACTTGATAGGAGCCGAATGGATGGTGTTTTGGTTGTCATGTTCCACTTTGTGTGTTTTTGTGATGATAACATGAAAATCTTAGTGAAGTCTTGATAAAACTCTTTGCATGCTAAGTGATCATCTAGGTATACCTTATGCTAGGCTTGCATGTCAATGTTATGATAGAACATATGTAGAAAATGTGTTGTTTTGGTTTGAAAAACCCGAAGGCATGCATGCATGTGGATTTCTCTTAGAATGTTGTAAGATTTTGATCATTTGGAAAGATTTTGTTAGTGAGCCTTAATTTCAGTAGGAATAATGTGTTAATATTGGTTTATGCTTCTTGTTGCATGGTAATAGTTCGTGGTTATCTTTTATAAAAATATATATCTTGTTGTTTCAAAAGCATGAAGATTTGTGATTTGTGAAGTGTAGTCTCTTTTGTTTTGCCATAATTGTACCTTAGGTAAGGATGATCTCACCAAGGTTATTTTGAGAAAAAAGGGAGTTAGTTCAGTAGAATACCATGTATAAGTCTTGGTTTAAGTATTTAGTTGTTGTTAGTTGGGTTTGTCAAGTCAAAACCTTGGAAAATGAGAGTTATAGTTTCTGCAGAAAAATCAGTATAGCACCCTGAGGTTTAGAGTGAGTTTTGACCATGTCATTGGTGTGCACTTTGAGGCCCAAGCTACCAGAAGTTATTATTGGGAGTATATAAAAGGTTTTAGGAGTTGGTTGGAGGTTTGCATATCATTTGGTTAGGTGCACAAGTAGAATCACAAAATCTGTCCAACAGGGGACAGTTTTGTTACAACTTAGAAATAGGGAGATTTGACCATGTCATGGGTAGGCCCTCATTAGGCCAAATTGGGCCTTAGTTAGAGGGTATGTCAGAGAAGTGTTTCCAACCATAGTTCATAGGATATGAGCTAGAACCATGTGTCACAAGTTAATTCAAGTCAAGGCATTTTCTGCCCAGAAAAACAGGGGAACCTTGGACTTTTAGCTTAGGCCCAAGAAGGCCCAAGCCAGGCCCTTGAGCCACATCAAGTTTGTGAGATGCCCTTAGGTCAGCAGAGTCTTGTGTAAAAATTTTAAAGGAAAACTTGTAGTTTAAGAGTGTCTAATGTACTCAAGAAACCATAGTTGTCATTCTGAAATTTGCACCAGTGAGCACTATCACTTATCACATAGTTTTAGAACACTTAGAAGTGAGTATTAGGTCGACCACTATAGTTGTAAGATAGTATAAGGTCAGTAGAGAAAAAGGCACAAGTGAGGGTCAATAGGTTTTGGATAATTTAGGAAAGGCACATCGAGTTAGGAAACCGAAATTAGAAGACCTTGTCTAGTTTAGCGACCAAGTGACTTAAGTTGTGAGTCGAGATCATCCAAGCCTAGTGCTGCATTATGGTATATATGGTGTTATTTGGTGTTAATATATGATATGTGAATATGTGGCTATGTGTGTGCAATTGTAATTTAAAAGTGAATATAAATTAAGTGCATATAGGCCTAAGTGCCATCCGTGTTTAATTTCGAGTTGTAAATAGGTTAAGATGGTAAGAATATATTATAATGAGGATTATTATTATTTATGTAGGATCTCGAGACGAGGGAAAACTTGCCATAAAAGTCGAGTGAAGCTCCAGTTGTTGCTCCTACCAGTCAGACTAGACCAGCCTATCTCAAGGCAAGTGATTCAACTTGACCTTCGTATTTACTAAAATCAGTTCATATATATATCGATGCAACTATCCTGAGTCATTTTGATATATTTAAATCAAGCGTATCTTATGTTTATCTTTGAATCATATAAAATGCCATGAACCCTCAAGTACTTATTGCAAGTAGATCAAAAGTCATACCATGCTAGTATACCAAAGTAATGGTGATGCCATGATAAAATAGAGAATTTGTTATAATACTTTATTGATCCTTTTGATTATCATGCTATTGATCCCTGAGAAATCTTGATATTGCACCCTGATGCTTTGATTCAACTCTTGAAATAACCTCGATAGAAACTTTATCTTGATACCTAAAAGCCAATCATTTCTTAAATTCATTCATGATTGTTTGATAACCCTATCCTATCCTAAAGATTGATACCCTGTTATATCTTGAGCTGATGATCACTTTCTTTATATTTTAACACCTCTATCCTATTGGAACCAGTGATGCTTATCTTCTTGATGTTCTAATACCTATACCTTGTCTACAACCATTGCTTTAAGCCTAGTTTGGCATTACTCTTTCATATTATCCAATAGCCTTGCTCAATTTCCTTGTCAAAGTTCTTATTTATGGAAACCTCTCAATTACCCTAATATAGTAAAGTCTAGTGGATCATGGCCCTGAGATTTAGTGTCATATTTCCAGTGTTTCAAGTTGATCTATAATCCCTTGATAAAAATGTTTACAGTCAAAAGAGATTTTGTCATAAATCGGCATCAGTTTTTAAAATGATTAAAATGTGGATTTTTCAGTCCCAAAGGGGGATAAATGTTTTCTTTGAATGGTGGATCTGGACTGAGACGCGAGTCCTTTCTGCACTTATATTAGGCTTAAAAGTTGCCTAGGGATTCCCAATAATGTTTTAGAACCCAGCGAGGTTCGGGATTACTTCGCGGCTGATCACCGGCTGTAATCCGTAGCGTCATAAAATGATTTTGATTAAGACATGATTTTAAAATTGTTTTGATGCAAACAAAATGATGCCATCTCACATAGTTTTTATCTCTCGTTACCTTTGGTTATGTCTTTCCATTATCATTCTTAAAAGTATATCTCAATTTATGTTCTGTGTCGTACTGTTAGCACTTGTTGAGCATTTGGCTCACTTCTTGCTTTACCCTTATATTACAGCTAGCAGCTATGGTTAGATTCAAGCAGACTGCCCGTAAGACCTGTGATGTTGATGCTTATGTTCGAGCTCAGGTAGAATAAGTAATAATAGTTGTGTGAGGACTCGGTAATTGTAATCAGATGTAATAGTTGGTAGTGTTGGGCTGTTCCAAACCCTAAACTGTAAGATCTTGGATTTTGGTTGTGTATTCTTCATTAAAATGATGTAATAGCTATATTTATTTTGCTATTTACGTTGGGGGTGTGACAATGCACATCCTCCACTTCCCATTGACCTTCTTAACCATTACGGGGTTGGCCAACCATTCAGGGAATTGCACTTCCTCAATGAATCCAGCTTCTAGGAGCTTCTCGACTTCCTATTTAATGGCTACCAACCTATCAGGGGTATAAGTTCTCTTCTTATGCTTTATAGCCTTCCGAGTCGGATCGGCGTTCAACCTATGAGATATAAGGTTTGGGTCAATCCCAGGCATATCAGTTGTTGTCCAAGCAAACACATCACTGTTCTTTTATAGGAAAGTTGTCAATTGGCCTTTTAAGGGCTTGTCCAGAGATGCTCCAATATACGCGACCTTCTCCGGGTCTAAAGAGTCTAGGGGAATTGGGACCAAGTCCTCTGCTGGCTTCTCTCGAAGTTCATCATTCTCACGTACATCCATGTCTTTTATGGGGAGGACCTACCCCCCGGTTCCATCAGGCCTAAGTGCTGCAATATAGCAACTGCGGGCCATGTTTTGATCCCCTTTCGCTTCTCTAAAACCGTTCCTAGTTGGGAACTTCAGTATCATGTGGTCGGTTGAGGGCACGACCTTAAACGCATGGATCGCTCTTCTACCCATGATGGCATTGTAAGTAGAGGCTGCCTTAACAACCTGAAAGTTCAACATCTGTATGGCCTCCCTTGGCTCTTCCCCGATAGTCACGTGAAGTTGTATTGTTCCTTCGACTTTGCATTCCATATGGTTAAACCCGTAGATGGGTGCGTCGGATGGAGTTAGTTGAGAATCATTGTACCCAACCTTATGAATGTGTCGTGAAAAAGAATATCCACGGAAGCTCTATTGTCCACTAGGACCCTTATAACAGGGTAATTTCCAATTACCGGAGTGATAACCAGAGGATCAACCTAAGGAAATTTCAAACCTTCAAGGTCTGTGTCACCAAATTCAAGTGTTATCTCTGACTTAGAATGCTTAGATAGTTATCTAATTATGCTCATCACCTCTCTCGCATAAGTTTTTTGAGAGTTTCTTGTAGTACCAGTTGTCGTAGGACCTCTTGAGATCATATTAATTACTGGCCCTCGGGGCCGTGGGTTGCGATCTCTGTCATTACCCCTTCGATCGTCATCTCTTCGGTCATTGTCTCTTTTCTAACCTCCAGCCTCTTTACCCTTGGTAAAATGTACGAATTTTCCCATTCGGATCAAATAATCAATCTCATCCTTGAGTTGCCTATAGTCATCAGTATCATGACCGACATCTTTGTGGAACCTGTAGTATTGACTCTTGTCTCTCTTCTCAGGGTCTCCCCTTAGTGGTTTCGGCCATTTAAACTCTTTGTCTTTCTCAATTTCCATAAGCATTTGGCTCCATGGAGCGTTCAACCTCGCATATTTAGTAACGTTGGTTACTGATTCTTCTTAGAATAAGAAGAGTCAGAGCTTTTTCCAATTCGAGGATAATTGTCCTTGGCATCGTACTCCTCATCCGTCTTCCGCTTCTTGTTTCCAGCAGGTTCATTACTTACAACTGTCTTCTTCATACTTTCCTCCACCTTGATGTACTTTCCGGCCCTATCTTGGAGCTACAACATGCTTTCGGGAGGGCGCTTGGCCATGGACATCTTAAAGAACTCGTCTCTAGTCCCTTGCTGTAGGGCTATCATAGCTATCTTATTGTCAAGATCGGGGACCTTCAAAGCCTCCTTCATAAATTGGTTCAGGTAGTCTCTCAGGGACTCCTTTGCTCCTTGGACTATGCCCATGAGGGAACCTGAACCCTTCTCATGTACTCTCTCACTAATAAATTGCTTGATAAAAGCTTGGCTCAAGTCCTTGTAGGATCCAATAGAGTTTGGGGGCAGACGGTTGTACCACCTTTGAGCTATACCCGATAGGGTTTGAGGAAAGTCCCGACACTTAATAGAGTTGTTTACAGGCTATAGCAACAGGGAGTTGGAGAACGTCGTGACATGATTAGCAGGGTCGCAAGTACCATCGTATGCTTTGATGGTGAGCATCTTAAATTTTCTTCAGATACAGGAATTCATCATCTCTTTAGTGAATGGCGGGTTTGGATCATCGGGATCTCCTAGGGGCATCAAATCAATTAGACCTGCCCTTGGGGCAACAATCCTTCTTGGTATTGGACCATCCAGATCCAGGTCTATGATTGGAGGAAGATCTCTTTGCCTCGCAGCAAGTGGAGGTCTTGGGGGAAGGTTTGCTTCCAGGTCGCGCTTCATCCTTTGGATCTCAGCTTCGTGAGCCTTGATCCTCTCTTGGACATCTTGGGGAATCGTCCCTTGAGTGCTCCTTGGCCACCGATTGGTACTAGGCATCAGCTTTTTACCAGCACGCCTCCTCCTTGGAGCAACCTCGTCATCCAACGATTCGGAGTTATCAAAATAGGGTCCAGAGAATTCTCGGTCCTCTAGGATGGGATCTAAGCCACGTACATATTGGGACGTCTACCCTTGTGCTTCGCTCCGACTAGAGTATCCACTTCCTCCAACCTCAGGGTATAAAGGCATCCCGTAAGGGAGGTTAGTTGTCACGATCATCGAGTAATCATACCCAACGGGTTGAGGGTTCACAGGTGCATCTGTTAGGGCGAAAACACGCACTAATATTCACGCAAGTATACGCGTTCGCAAGTAATATAGAATACTTTCTAGTTCGTTCCCTCAGAGACTCAGACTAAATTATTGTCTAATTAAACTCACTCACCAATGTATGATTACTTCTCAATGTTAAGATAATAACACTTAAAATTGTTGATTAAATATTAACTATAATTAACTACTCAATTAACCACTTAACTAACACTTCAATTTATCAATAATAAAACACTCATGAAATCACAACTTCATTATTACTTCCTTCTATAGCCATTGTTATTACCTTTAGCATGTGACAGTGATGATATTAATCGAATAACACAAAACTGATAAAAGCCAACTTTCATTGTACTAATACCATTCTACCAAGCATCCACAATTAAGATAGAAGTTGAATAGTCATCAATTATGTTGAGTTCCTATATGTCTATAGAAATTGACAACACAACGATTTAAGCACAAGTTATCCCTTTTGATTACATAGGGCAAATAAAACTGTTAGAGTTACCCACTAATCATGCTCAACGTACATGAACCTATGCTAGCATGGCAAGTTCTAAATCTCAAGATCCACCGTCGCTTCATAAGAGATTAACACCCTATCTTATATGTTCGCGACGCACATAAGACGAATACGCACAACCAATACTAGATATCATGCAATCATCACACACTAAAGTATTAAACAATTAACTAAAGAATTCCATAATAAATCCGTTGCAACCCCATGATCACGATTAGCCCATAATAGAACTTATCTCCATCATGGGTTCATATGAAATCATGACAAACAAATACAAGAAAATAATAACTAAACTAATTATATTAAAACAAAGTACGTCACAAGAGTAAATAAGTCAAAGCAAGAAAACTAGCATCCAACGTTACAACGAAACAAGAATCACAAGAATATATGCTTCCTCTTCGTTGCGGTGTGCTAAATCGGTCTTCTTCCTTATCTCCTTCGCTTCTTGCGTAAAACACAATGTAAAACATAATCCCCCTTGATACTCTCTGTGAAAACGTCTCAAATCTACCTATATAATAGTCCCATAAAACTCAGATTACATAGAAGTTGGAAGCCAAACAGAAGTAGAAGTCTAAAATAATTTATCTTTTTCCCCGACCCTGCGCGGCCGCTCAGCATAGCTGCGCGGGCGCGCAGGTTGCTGCGCGGCCGCTCAGCATTGCTGCGCGGGCGCGCAGGCCTCTACTGGAAAAAATCCAGGTTTGCTCCGTTTCTTCGCCGTAATCTGCCCATTCCTTTCCTCTCGTAATGGTGAACACATGCCAAGGCTTATTCTTGATGATTCCTCCCCCGAAATGCAACTAATACCCTGAAATGCATAAACACTAGAAAAACGCATCAAATACACAAAATACTTGATTTCAAGACACCAATTTAAGCCATTTTAAGACGTTCTAAGTGGTATAAAATGCCACTTATCACACCCCCAAATTTAAATCGATGCTTGTCCTCAAGCGTCACAGACTCAAAAACAAATAAAAATATGCATGAATGCAATCTATATGAAAATGCAACGATCCCCCTTACTACAATTAACCAACCAAATTGCCACATCTCAACGAATGCAGTTAGACAACTAAAGATCAATAAACTCATGCAACCGGACATACAGCCAGAAACGTGGTGTGTGCAAATGCTTAACAGATATGCTTCGGAACTAGACCAATTACTATGACTAGACTATCCTCAAGGCAATCCTACGATTATACAAAGAATAAAAATTCTAGGCACAAAGTGATATACAACACTACAAGAACTCTGGAGCTTACTACGGAATCGTGCTTTTATTTACAACTCAAATGCTTATTTGACCGTGCAATGAGTGAGGTCCACAAAAGACTTATACAATGGTATCCATGTAACGAGCGTTAGGTTAGCGGATCCCAGACTCTAAAAGCCTTAGGTCACTAGGCACAAAGTCCCCTAAGAACTTAATAACTCGAATACCAAAGAGCCCACTCTTGATCAATTATGCAAAAAAATATTTTTTTTTTTTATAACTTCTGAGCAAGTGCGTTTCGCTCCATCTTGCTCAACCCTAGACTACTCGCAACATATGCGAGCCGGCTACTAGTCATTTGACGCCTAGCCACAACTAGCAACAACTTCCATACTTTTTTCTCCAAAATTTTTTCTTTTTTCATGTCTTTATCACTAAGAACCTATAATCGAATTCTAAGCATAATAAGTAGATTGACCTTGAAAACAACCAAATCATAACAACAATCTAGCCCTTACGCACTCTTTAAGACTTAGTGGACTTATAATTGTTTCTAGCATGCATATCAACCTACACAACTTAATATCACTTTAATGCTATCACTACACTTGCATCAATATCACAATTCAGTCGATAACTTATTGCAAAAGGGATCATGGTAAATGCATGAGCTACATGACATTCTTAAAAAAAACTAAATGGCATAAATTATGCAACTATATGAACTAAACTATCATGAATATGCAACTAAATGACACACACACAATATTCCTTAACTACCACCCCCAAACTAAAAATCTTCACTGTCCTCAGTGAAAGTAGTAGAAAGGAACACAGGGTATACCTACTCGGAGTCATCATCATCATCACCCTCAGTGGGTGGAGTATCAGGCGGTGGGTATGCAGAGTCCTCACCAAAAACTGGCCACTGGATATCAGCTCCAAGGCCTCGAAAAGCAGTCCCTAACGCAAGGGTGAGCTCCTGAGCAAACCTGCTCTGCGTCTCATACATGGCATCCATCCGCCGTAAAAGCCTCCTATACTGGGCATCATCCATCCCAGCACCCTCCTAAGCTCTCGACGAACCAGCCTCACCACGCCCTGGCCTAGCCATAGTAGCACCTCGTGCTGGACGCCCTCCTGGAAGACGAAAACCCAGCCCATGCTCCTCAGGCTCACCACCGGTCCACTCCTGCATCCCATTCAGAGTGCCAGAATCTATCGGAGCTGCTGGCAACTGCAACTGCTCATGAGACGGCCAGTTCACTCCCACTGCTCGGCATAGCTTCGTAACCGTGGATGCATAAGGGATGTTCATATGCTTTGCTCCCCTCAAAAACTTCAGAATTCCTTGGTAGATAAACTCACCAAGGTCCACATAGTATTCCTCATTCAGAATTCCCCACAACAGCTTTGCTCTCTCAACTGTGACCTCGTGTGCATGTGAAGAAGGCAAAATATTAGCATATATAAATGCATTCCATGCACGGGCATACCTGTTCATGGCGATCGCCGGAAAGTGACGATACTCATTATTGGCTGGACTGCGGTTCCAAACTGTGCCCGGTCGACAGAGAGTCGCACAAATCAAATCCAAGTCAAAATCCTCAGCAGTCTTTTCATTCCAGTTCTCCTCCTCGGGCTTCCTCTCTCGCTGTCCAATCACACGGCGAATCGCCGCAGGATGATAATCAACCGTCAGCCCACGGACTACAGAAAACCCATTCTTTTCAGCCTTCGCGTTCGCGTAGAACTCGCGAACAACGCTCATCGGTACTGCTTCGGGTGACTCACAAAAAGCTATCCACCCTTTCTCTGCAATCATGGGCAACAACTCACCATCCCTCCCTGATGGTAAAAACCCCCTCTCCTTCAGAATCGGCTTCCCCAACAGCCTAGTGTACTCCTCCTCCGTAGCTCTGTCAGTTAACCGAGGCCTTGCAGCAGTACCCCTCGATGAATCAGCAGTAGGAACTGTGCTGCTGCTGTTAATAGTGCGTGCTCTCTTGGGTGCCATTGATTCGTGAATAAAAGTGTGTAAGAACTGATTTTTGATGTTTGTGAGAAGGTTTAAGTGTAGGAAGTTTTGTGGGAGATATGTAGGATAGGTGTATGTATATATAGGGTGTGGATTAGATTAGGGTTTGGGAATTAAGGGCTAAAATGATGGGGTAGTGGGAACAATTCGTGGGTTTATGGGCTAAAACTGTTTTTGTGTTTTTGTTTGTTTTTTTTTTTCTGAACTGTAAAAAATTTTCTGGAACTCGACCCCTGCGCGGCCGCTCAGCATTTCTGCGCGAGCGCGCAGCAAGCTGCGCGGCCGCTCAGCATAGCTGCGCAGGCGCGCAGAGGGTCTCTGGAATTTTTTTTTTTCAGCCCCTGTTTTCTGATTTTTTTGTGTTTTTGGATAGGTTATTAACTTCTAAGGGTTCCTGTAACAACAATTCATGGGTTGCCTCCCACGCAGCGCTTCTTTTTCGTCATTAGCTTGACGTTCCGTACCTTTCTCAAGTAGTCAACAAAATGGCACTAACCACCTCTCGGTTTGCCATGTCCCCATAGTAGTGATTCAACCGCTGACCGTTAACCTTGAATGCTTGGTCCGAATCATTCTCAAAAATTTCCACCGCTCCATGTGGAAACACAGTTTTGACAATAAAAGGTCCAGACCACCTTGATTTCAACTTCCCAGGAAAAAGTCGGAGCCGAGAGTTGAATAAAAGAACTTGTTGCCCTGGCATAAATAACTTAGGATGTAGCTTCCTATCGTGCCACCTCTTCACCTTTTCCTTATACATTTTGTTATTCTCGTATGCTTGAAGTCGAAATTCATCAGGTTCATTAAGCTGAAGCATTCTTTTCTTACTAGCTGCATCTAAATCCAGGTTCAATTTCTTCAATGCCCAGTAGGCCTTATGCTCAAGCTCCGCCGGTAGATGACATCCCTTACCGTACACCAACTGAAACGGTGACATCCCAAGTGGAGTTTTGTATGCTGTTCTGTAAGCCCAAACAGCTTCATCGAGCTTTAAAGACCAATCCTTCCTTGACGGATAAACAACCTTCTCTAGAATGTGCTTTATCTCTCTGTTAGACACTTCCGCTTGACCATTTGTTTGCGGATGATAGGCAGTAGCTACTCGATGATTCACATTATAACGCTGCATCATAGAAGTGAACTTACGGTTGCAAAAATGCGATCCTTCATCACTTATGATTACCCGAGGTGTTCCAAACCTTGTGAAAATTTGCTTATGAAGAAAATTTAGCACTACCTTTGCATCATTTGTCGGTAAAGCTTTAACTTCGACCCATTTTGAGACATAATCGACTGCCAGCAAGATGTACTGATTATTGCAAGACGCGATAAAAGGCCCCATGAAATCGATTCCCCACACATCAAAGACCTCGACTTCAAGCATCACATTTAATGGCATCTCATCCTTCCTTGACAAATTTCCCACTCTTTGGCAATGATCACACCTTAAAATAAACTGATGAGCATCCTTGAACAAAGTAGGCCAGAAAAAACCTGCTTGCAGAATACGAGCTGCTGTCTTCTCACCTCCATAGTGTCCACCATAAACCGTGGAATGGCAGTCTCGTAATATCCCCTTCGTCTCACAAAACGGGATACATCTCCTGATGATCTGGTCAGCTCCCTGTCTAAACAAATATGGTTCATCCCACATATACCACTTCACCTCATGCAGAAACTTCTTCTTTTGAGCGGATGTCAAATTAAGAGGCATTATATTGCTGACAAGATAGTTTACAATATCTGCAAACCATGGTTCTTCCTCCTGAATTGCAAACAACTGTTCATCCGGAAAAGATTCATTGATTAATGTCCTATCTTGTGAAGTAGAATCGGGATTCTCCAACCTAGAGAGATGGTCAGCTACTTGATTCTCAGTACCTTTTCTATCTTTGATCTCTAACTCAAATTCCTGAAGTAAAAGCACCCAACGAATGAGTCTCGGCTTCGAATCCTTCTTAGAAACCAGATAGCGAATAGCTGCATGATCAGTGAATACTGTTACTTTCATACCAAGCAGATAAGATCGAAATTTCTCAAAGCCAAAGACTATAGCCAAAAGCTCCTTCTCAGTAGTGGTGTAGTTCAATTGGGCACCATTTAAAGTCTTACTCGCATAGTAGACCACATGGAAGAGATTTTTCTTGCGATGTCCCAGTACTGCACCTACCGCATAATCACTCGCATCACACATCATCTCAAACGGTTCTGTCCAATCTGGTGCTGTAATAACTGGTGCAGTGATCAAACTCTTCTTGAGAGTCTCGAATGCTGCCAAATATTCATCATCAAATTTGAACGGCACATCTTTCTCAAGCAAATTGCACAACGGCTTAGATATCTTTGAAAAGTCCTTGATGAATCGCCGATAAAAACCCGCACGACCAAGAAAACTACGGATTCCTTTCACAGAATTAGGTGGGGGAAGATTTTCAATGACTCCCACCTTGGCCTTGTCCACCTCCAGACCCTTGCTAGAGACCTTATGCCCAAGGATAATGCCTTCACGCACCATAAAATGACATTTCTCCCAATTAAGCACCAAATTAGTTTCCACGCATCTTTTGAGTACGGCGGGCAGATTATTCAAACATTCATCATATGAGTGTCCAAAGACGGAGAAGTCATCCATGAACACTTCGACGTTATTTCCAATCATGTCAGAGAATATAGCCATCATACATCTCTGAAAAGTGGTCGGGGCGCCACATAACCCAAACGAAACTCTGCGAAAAGCAAATGTGCCAAATGGACAAGTGAAGGTAGTCTTTTCCTGATCCTCTGGTGCAATACAAATCTGATTATACCCGGAATAACCATCCAGAAGACAAAAATACTCATGACCCGCTAATCTGTCAAGCATTTGATCAATAAATGGAAGGGGGAAGTGATCCTTCCTTGTGGCTTTGTTCAATTTTCTATAATCCATGCATACTCTCCATCCTGTAACTGTTCGAGTAGGAATGAGCTCATTCTTTTCATTTGCGACCACAGTGATACCTCCCTTCTTAGGTACACATTGTACGGGGCTCACCCACGAGCTGTCAGAAATAGGATAAATGATGCCTGCATCTAGCCACTTCAGAATTTCTTTCTTCACCACCTCCTTCATAATGGGATTCAGTCTTCGCTGCTGTTCCACAGTTGGCTTACTACCTTCCTCTAGCAGAATTTTATGCATACAATATGAAGGACTTATCCCCTTGATGTCTGCTATGGTCCATCCTATAGCCGATTTGAATTCTCTCAAAATCCTTAAGAGCTTGTCTTCCTCACTACCTGAAAGGTCAGATGAAATAATAACAGGTAACATAGATGAATCACCTAAAAAAGCATACCTCAAGTGTTCAGGTAATGGTTTGAGCTCCAAGGTAGGTGCTTCCTCTATTGATGGTTTGAGCTTCCCTTCAGCATTCTTAAGGTCAGAAGTACCAAGAGATTCAAATGATATGTCTAGCTTTCGCTTCCATGGAGAAGCGTTCAGATATTGTAATTGCTCGTTGCTATCTTCATCATCGCTGTCAAAATCCCCCAATAAGGCCTTTTCCAATGCATCAGACATTAGCATGTGATCGAGTTCTGAAGTAACCGCAGTATCAATCACATCCACTTTTAAGCACTCCTCATCTTCTGTAGGGAATTTCATTGCCTTGAATACATTGAAGGTCACAACCTGATCTTGGACCCGCATAGTAAGTTCACCTTTTTGCACATCTATCAAGGTACGGCCAGTAGCCAAGAAAGGCCTTCCCAAGATTATGGGAATCTTCTTATCTTCCTCAAAATCCAGAATAACAAAATCTGCTGGAAAGAAAAGCTTATCCACCTTGATGAGCACATCCTCAACTATGCCCCTTGGGTAAGTAATGGAACGGTCCGCCAATTGTAGCGACATGTATGTGGGTTTTGGATCAGGCAGATCCAGCTTTTTAAAGATCGAAAACGGCATCAGATTAATGCTTGCTCCCAAATCACAAAGGCACTTGTCAAAAGTTAGATTGCCAATGGTGCAAGGAATGGTGAAGCTTCCTGGATCTTTCAGTTTTGGTGGTAACTTTTGCTGCAGAACAGCGCTGCATTCTTCCGTGAGAGCAACGGTTTCAAGGTCATCCAGTTTCACCTTCCTTGAAAGAATAGTCTTCATAAACTTCGCATAACTAGGCATTTGTTCCAGAGCCTCAGCGAAAGGTATATTGATGTGATGTTTCTTGAACACCTCCAGAAACTTCCCGAACTGTCTATCCAGCTTTTGTTGCTGCAATCTCTTAGGAAAAGGTGGTGGAGGATAGAGCTGTTTCTCCCCTGTATTAGCCTCAGGCAGAGTGTGTTCAACAGTAGTCTTCCTTGGTTCCGCCGCTTTCTCCTTTTTCTTAGATTCTTCTTCTCTAATTTCAGCTTCTACTTCTTTTGCCTTTTCAGCCTCAGCTACTTTTCCAGACCTTAAGGTAATAGCCTTGACTTGCTCTTTAGCTTCCTTCCTGCCTGGTACTTCCGTGTCACTGGGAAGAGTGCCAGGTTGACGATTGAGCACTGCATTGGCTAATTGACCGATTTGATTTTCCAAGGTCTTGATAGAAACTGCCTGACTCTTGCACAACAGCTTAAGTTCCTCAAAATCAGCACTAGTAGGTGCAGCTGCACTTCCCTGTTGAGGATATGATTGCCTTGTAGCATACTGCTGTGGTTGCTGGAATCCAGGTGGGTTAAACTGTTTACTCACTCCTTGCTGATATGGTGGCTGAATAGCATTCTGATTATTCCCCCAGCTGAAATTTGGATGATTTTTGTTATTAGGATGATAGGTCGCTGGCACAGGCTGCTGTTGTCGCTGATAATTATTCACATACTGAACAGATTCGTTGACAAGAGAACACTGATCCGTAGCATGAGAACCTGCACAAAGCTCACAAACCATAGCTATTTGATTAACTCCATACGTAGCCAGAGAATCAACCTTCATTGATAGCGCTTGGAGCTGGGCTGCAATAGCGGTGGCTGCATCAACTTCCAGAATACCTGCGACCTTGCCTGACGTCATCCTCTGAGTTGGGTTTTGATGCTCATTTGCAGCCATCGTCTCTATAAGATTATACGCCTCAGTATAGCTTTTAGCCCATAAGGCTCCTCCAGCTGCTGCATCGAGCATGGGCCGAGATTGGGCCCTCAAACCATTATAAAAACCAGTGATCACCATCCAATCCGGCATTCCATGATGTGAACATTTTCTCAACATTTCCTTGTAGCGTTCCCAAGCCTCGCACATAGATTCTGTAGGTTGCTGCGCAAACTGAGTAAGAGCACTCCTCATAGCAGCAGTCTTTGCCATTGGATAAAACTTCACCAGAAACTTTTGCGCAAGATCTTGCCACGTAGTGATGGACCCAGCTGGTTCAGAATGTAACCAGTCTTTAGCCTTATCCCTCAGTGAGAATGGGAAAAGCCTCAACTTGATAGCCTCATCAGTCACGCCATTATACTTAAAAGTGCTGCAGATCTCGACAAAATTCCTTATGTGCATGTTGGGGTCTTCAGTTGCTGCTCCTCCAAAAGAAACAGAATTCTGCACCATCTGAATAGTGCCCGGCTTGATTTCAAAGGTGTTAGCTTGAATAGCCGGATGAAGGATGCTTGACTGAATATCATCAATTTTAGGCCGAGAAAAATCCATAAGAGCTGGATCAGCTTGAACAATACGATCTCCCATGTTTACTGGTTCTTTCTGCTCAGTTCCTGAATCCGAATCCTCAAAATCTAACTTCTCCGGAATATCAAGAACTTCGTCTGTCTCCTCAGCTGTATCTAAAGTCCTCTTGCGAGCACGAGAACGAGTTTGCATAAACGCTTGCTAAAGTACCTGAAACACAACCAAAAAGAGTAAGTAACTACTACGTCCTAATCACTGAGTCCTAATGACCAATGATGGTAAGTACATAAACTAAACAAATACGCCGAGTCCCCGGCAGCGGCGCCAAAAACTTGTTAGGGCGAAAACACGCACTAATATTCACGCAAGTATACGCGTTCGCAAGTAATATAGAATACTTTCGAGTTCGTTCCCTCAGAGACTCAAACTAAATTATTGTCTAATTAAACTCACTCACCAATGTATGATTACTTCTCAATGTTAAGATAATAACACTTAAAATTGTTGATTAAATATTAACTATAATTAACTACTCAATTAACCACTTAACTAACACTTCAATTTATAAATAATAAAACACTCATGAGATCACAACTTCATTATTACTTCCTTCTATAGCCATTGTTATTCCCTTTAGCATGTGACAGTGATGATATTAATCGAATAACACAAAACTGATAAAAGCCAACTTTCATTGTACTAATACCATTCTACCAAGCATCCACAATTCAGATAGAAGTTGAATAGTCATCAATTATGTTGAGTTCCTATATGTCTACAGAAATTGACAACACAACGATTTAAGCACAAGTTATCCCTTTTGATTACATAGGGCAAATAAAACTGTTAGAGTTACCCACTAATCATGCTCAACGTACATGAACCTATGCTAGCATGGCAAGTTCTAAATCTCAAGATCCACCGTCGCTTCACAAGAGATTAACACCCTATCTTATATGTTCGCGACGCACATAAGACGAATACGCACAACCAATACTAGATATCATGCAATCATCACACACTAAAGTATTAAACAATTAACTAAAGAATTCCATAATAAATCCGTTGCAACCCCATGATCACGATTAGCCCATAATAGAACTTATCGCCATCATGGGTTCATATGAAATCATGACAAACAAACACACGAAAATAATAACTAAACTAATTATATTAAAACAGAGTACGTCACAAGAGTAAATAAGTCAAAGCAAGAAAACTAGCATCCAACGTTACAACGAAACAAGAATCACAAGAATATATGCTTCCTCTTCGTTGCGGTGTGCTAAATCGGTCTTCTTCCTTATCTCCTTCGCTTCTTGCGTAAAACACAATCTAAAACATAATCCCCCTTGATACTCTCTGTGAAAACGTCTCAAATCTACCTATATAATAGTCCCATAAAACTCAGATTACATAGAAGTTGGAAGCCAAACAGAAGTAGAAGTCTAAAATAATTTATCTTTTTCCCCGACCCTGCGCGGCCGCTCAGCATAGCTGCGCGGGCACGCAGGTTGCTGCGCGCTGAGCGGCCGCGCAGGCCTCTACTGGAAAAAATCCAGGTTTGCTCCGTTTCTTCGCCGTAATCTGCCCATTCCTTTCCTCTCGCAATGGTGAACACATGCCAAGGCTTATTCTTGATGATTCCTCCCCCGAAATGCAACTAATACCCTGAAATGCATAAACACTAGAAAAACGCATCAAATACACAAAATACTTGATTTCAAGACACCAATTTAAGCCATTTTAAGACGTTCTAAGTGGTATAAAATGCCACTTATCAGCATCTAGCTGCTGAAATTGGGGATTCGTCCCTTGAGGAGCCGGGGGATGCGTCCCTCTTAGCTGAGCCTTAGTTGCCCCTACCAGGGTTCCTCCTTGGGTCGAGGCATAGGTTGAGTGCGGTGGTACTCTACCACTGATGTGATTCTTCGCGATGGGACATGAGTGTCTGTTCCACTATTATTTCTGCTCCGTGTGTTCACTATGGTTATTGTAGTCTTCCCACAGACGACGCCAAATGTTATGGAATAAAAACTAGAGTGTGTTAGTAATTTATGCTAGGGTTTGTGAGTTATGAGCTTTAATGGCTGCTCTCGCATTTGAGACTATCGCCACTTGCAAGACACCTACATATCTCTATATTGTAGAGAATCAAGCCAAAAAACCTAGTTCTAAGTTGAGAGTAGAGCCCTTTATATAGAGGTGAGTCCAGGGTTAGACTTGTATTGGGAGACTTGATGGACAAGTCTCTAACTTAGATGGCGATTAGGAGTCCGTCAACGGAAGGAACTCCAGAACCTTCTATGTAGGACTTTGAGTCCATTTAGGACACATGTCTCTACTCTTCCAGTCGTATTAGGCTTAGTCCATGAACAACTTGTGTTCGTGGACCTTGATGACCTCTGCTGGTGGTGTAACGCCCTCCAAATCGGGGGCCTAGATCTGGGGGTTACTTGTTAATCACTAAATTAATACAACCTGTATAGTAATTATGCAAACATATATCTAACCTTATTTATTCTATCCAGAATCTTTTCAGGTTAAGGTATGAAAATAAGAACAACACACTAACTTTATTACAAACCAAATTTATAATCTCATAGAACTCTCTTTATTACAAACCATTATCTAAACAAGTTTTAACTAAATTCATTTTATTCAAACTCACACCACATCTATCTACACAACACCTGCTCAGGTAACTCGAAGCTCTCATCCTGAATCGGGATCAACACTTTTGGAATTAGAGGATCCCGCTGCTTGACTCATTTTTTTACCATGCGAGTCCGGATATGTTTCATTTTCCTTCTTAATTGAAAACAATAAGGTGAATAACAAAAAAAGGGGTGAGCCAAAATTTGCTCAACAAGTCCACAATATATAAACAGTATTATAGTAAAGCTAAATAAACCGCTAATCTGGTTATATCTATGAAGATATAACCTTGCAAGAAAAGAACGAAGGCCACTATCGGCGAGTAACAATAAACTAGACTGGACACAAGTTCACACCTATATCCTGCTGATCAGTCAGGATACAGTGCAGATCCATACCTCAATGTATAGATCTATTCGGGTACCCAGACTCTACGACCCACCACAAGGATCCGGTTAATTTTCGGTCCTTAGGATCAAGTGTATACCTGATCCTAATAATCACCATCCAGTTCACAGATGAGCAACCGGAATAATCGGTATGCTTTGATGTATCCCAACATCGGAATATATCAGGATATATATATATAACCTATTGAAATATGAATAGAGTATTCAAGAAATCAAGAGAAATCAGGAATCAAAATGAAATATGAACGAAGGAATAATAAGTGTGTGTCGGTATATGGGAACATGAATTATCAGTGTTTAACTGCGATGAGAATCTGAATAAGAGAAAACAATTCACTATTTTGAATTTAGAATAGGGGAAAAACTTGCATGTCACGCAACTTACTGTAAATATATCATCGTTCTCTAACACTGACTTGGTCCGCCTTGTTGGCTTCATCTCTATCAAAGAAAGATGCTTATTTAGTCAACTCGTATCTCAATCGCATCTCAAACCGACTTCACAAAGCCCATATCGTCTACCCGTACGTATACAATTGACTCGCATAATAATTACTAACAAATAAGACTCGATTAACCACATAATTCATATAGCACATAAGTCACATATTCATTCTAGGCTTGAAAATAATATTTAGAATCGAAATCGACTCGCTATTCGCATTACTGAACAATATCTAGCTCGTTTCCTAATTTTCAGAATTTATTGGACTCGTCTCTAAAAATAAGAGGGTCTGTAATTAAATAAATATCTAAAGCCGGCTTGTTTCCAGAAGAAATTAAGGTTTGAAACTATTTTTAATGAAAACAGATCATTTTACCGAGTCAAAAGACTTTCGTTTCGCTTAAATCGGACAAACGATTTAATTATTTTTCAATAAATAGGTATAAATTAATTTATTATTCAAAATAATTAATTATGCAAAATAATTGAACATCAAAAATATTTTTAAATAATTATTTAGGAAAAATCAAAATTAAATATGATTTTTACATAATTTTTGGAATTAAAATGAATTTATTATGATTTATTAAAAATAATTTTATTAATTATCAAAATAATTAATTATTTTGAAATAATTAATAAATAATTACTAAATGATTAAATAAATAAATAAATTCGAATTTTAGAAAATATTTCAGAATTATTTATAAAATAAATCAATTAATTAAATAATTAGTTAATCAATTTATAAAATAAATAAAACTGATTTTTTTTATAATTTATAAAAAAAATCCAGAAACAATTGTCAGAAAATGAGATTCTGACAAAACAGATCAAAACCGGGTTGCAAAACGGGTTGCAACTGGGTTATGAAGAACAAAACGGGTCGGTGATGGACCCGGAATCCGGTGAGGATTCCGGCCACCATCCTGTTTTCTGGCTACCCTAATTCAACTAATCCAGGCCTCGTTTGTTCACTTTTTCAGGGGGTTTTCATTCAGCATCAACCCAAGACCACAACCCCCTGATTTATGTCCATCGACGATCATCAAGTCGACTTCTCCGGCCAAAAACCCGAAGAACTCCGACCACCATATATCATATCCGACGAGCTCGATTTTAAGCCTAAACACGAACCTTTTGTACAAAGTTTTACATGGAATCGATTGTAAATTCAGTTCTAAACATTAATCAAGCATCAAATCAGTCACATAACCCCTGTATCAATTTCACGACCAAAACCGACTTAAAATCCGGCCAAAAACCGATATGTCTAAATCGTACA
The DNA here is from genome assembly GCF_009905375.1 of Apium graveolens. Classification (NCBI taxonomy): domain Eukaryota; kingdom Viridiplantae; phylum Streptophyta; class Magnoliopsida; order Apiales; family Apiaceae; genus Apium; species Apium graveolens. The sequence goes on along the minus strand of NC_133654.1, from coordinate 64,606,392 downwards.
CCAAAATTCATGTTCTATATATCAAAATATAGCTTATAACACGTATAATCAAAGCCATATATTCAATCATATCTTAGACATCTCTAAAATAAAAAATGAATAAATATAAAATCACATAAACCCTAGATATCGAATTAACAGTTCAAACAATCGTTTGATGATATAATTAGCTCAAATCGATTGTAAACAACTCTACAAAGCTATTCTAATCATCAATTTCATCACATAACCCCGGAATTAAAAAGTACCAATTCGAACATAAAACCTACAATTTAAAATTGAAAAATAACAGATTAAAACATGAAATTGATACCAGAAATCGAAAGAACAGATCGAGAGGATCAATTTGAGTACTCACATCGACCGATTTGGTGCTCGGAAGTGCTCAAAATCACGAATTGATTCTTGACCCGAAATCCGACCCGACCCTGTTCTTCAGAGAAACTTTCGATTTTTTTTTCTGATTTTTAATTTTTAATTATTAATTATAAATAATTAAATAAAAATTAGGCTATTTATAGTAGTAAAAATAATACTTCTAATTAAAATTAAGGCCCTAATTATACATCTAATAAAACTAATTGGCCCCTAATTTTATAATTTTTGAGTATTAATTTATAGTTTTTAAATATTTAATATATACAATATGTATGCCAAAAATTCCCAAAATTTGTGAATAATTCAAAAATACAAAGAAATGGTATAATTGAAAGTCCCGTAATTTTATAAAACTAAAAATGTGATTTTTGTGGGGTTTTTGACACCCGAAGGGGCCCGAAAAAGTCATTTTTCACAAAACGAGAAAATTTATAAAATATCTAGATGTTCAGAATAACGCGATGGTACAAGCCATTCTAGGAAAAATAAGGCCAATTATTTTATTCAAAATATTAGCTATTAAAATAAAATTCAAGTTGTACAACTTTTAATATGAAAGCTTTTAACACGAAACAAAATACCTAATAAATACCCGAAAAATATTCTGACGATATGGAACACACGTAGCACATAGCAATTAGGGTTTTATGACTAAATACCTATAATAAAACACATAACTCATTATTATTATAATATAATATAAGCGTAATTTCCAGTCGTTACAGATGGTCCTTGTCTACATGGGCCGTCTTGAGTCTGCTACGAGTTCAGATCAGACAGGTCTGTACTGAAGTTCAGACAAGAGGCCCAAGTATAATTAATGTGAGGGAAATTCTCATTGGTGCCCTTGTGAAATTGGCTTTTCCATATGGTGCCATTTCATGTTTTGGTCTTCCGAACAGCACCCTCAAATTAACTGATTAAGCTAATTACGCCATTCCGTTAGTGGAAACGTTATTTAAACGTTTAATCCATATATTTTATTATTTTTAATCCACTTTTTAATCTTAAAACCATAATTATATTAAAATAAAAAACTAAACAAAAGGTAAATGAAACGATGGACCGGGTATTCTAAGCATACAGGTTCAATTAGAGGCTGAGCTAGGGTTCGAGTGGAAAGAGGAGAAAGAGGGAAAAAGAGGACCATCACAATCATTCCATCTAATTGAAACTACAGGTATGTTTTCAATTCAATTGTATGAATGTGTACAAAGAATAGTATCATCAGTCCATCATTTTTTGAAGCGTATGTATAAATATAATCGTATATATGTGTATGTAAGCATATAAATCTACATGAAAAGTATGTTACTTGTTCGTATGTATGTTCATCTGTGTTTATTCATATTCATGTTCATATTGTGAGTGTGTATTTAATTTACAGAATGGGTGATGATACTAGGGTTTTGAGATTTAATTGGAGAAATCTTAAGTTGGTGGATATTAATGTAGATGTAGAGAGATCTAATTTACCTAATATTGTCGTTGAGTATGAGGATGAAGCAAAAAGATTAGGAATGAAGTTGGATTATCATTTTCCAGTCTTTACTTATGTGTGGAAAATGGACCATCAAAAACTGATAACTGATAAAGATTTGCTCCTAATGTATGAAAGAATCTCTGATAAGATCATTATAGTTTGGGTTGGAATCGTGATGAAACCTGATCCCTTATATAAGTTAGTGTTGAACTATAGAAGAAGGGCTAAAAATATGAGCAAAGAGGGTGATTCGGGTCATCTTGATGATCTTCCATCCCTTGATGATCTTGAAGATACCTCGGTGCCTGATGATGAACCCACCTAATTCAAAACAAAAAAACCCAGCAAGGAAAACCCCCCCAAAAAAGTACCTAAATCCAAGCCTAAACCAGCTCAAACCAAACTACCACCACCACCTATTTCTCCCAAAACAGCTTTTCAAGCATTTAAGCCCAGAAGAAGCCCTAGATTTTCCCCTGTTTTGACAGTAGAGGTTCAAAATTCAACACTTCCTGAGCAGTCATTGTTTGCTAAAAAAAACCAAAGACCATAACCAGAAGGAAAGGATTATCAACAACAGGGGAAGTGTTAAGTGCAGTTGAAATTCCTACTGATGATGTTGAATCTATATTTGAAGAAGGGCAAAGTAGTAAAGGTAGAAAGAGTGTCAAAAGAATGGTAAAGTTCGATGAAAAAAATATTCCTCATGATAATGTTGAAACTACAGATAATGAAGATGAATGCTGGTTTTTCTGATGAGGAAGATAATACTTGGGTACTTAAAGTGAAGGACAACTGGAAAGCTGATGAATGGTAGGATTTTTTTGATGATGACAATGATGAGAATTACTACCAGAGACTATACAAAAATGGAGAAATCTATGAAAACACAGAAATTAGGAAGATTATTTTGAAGCCATGGATGATTTTTATGGATATGAAACACTTCAAGGACACATTGAGAGACTACTGCATCCAAGAAGGATTTGCAATCACAATCATCAAAGCTGATAATGGGAGGTACACAACTACATGTTTGGCAGCATGTTGTAAATGGAGAATACATGCTAGCAAGCTTGCAGATGGAATCATTTGGGCTATAAAGAAGATAGGCCCTTCTACTCACAGTTGTAGGGGTTTGGAAACATATAACCCCATATGCAATGTTAAATGGGCAGCTGATAAATTGATGGAGGACATCAGGGCTAATCCAGACATCCCAGGTTAGGCACTGAATGAGCTTCTTTTTCAGAGATATGCTGTGTATATGAAACAATCCTCCTTGTACACAATGAAGAAGTTTGCAGTTAAGAAGTTATTTAATGGCCATGATGAATCATATGGACACATGCCAGGATATGTGAAGATCATATGCGCAACAAATCCTGATTCCAAATATGTGCAATGACTCCAACACAAGCAAATTTGTGGAGAGCTTCAATTCCACACTTGGCATTGACAGATGTAGGCCAATTCTGACTTTGCTTGAAGGTAACTTTCTATACATTCGCATACATATTCTGAATTCATGCACTTATGCATACATACATATACTCATTAGCATAGATATGCTGTAAATAGGAATTAGGAGAGTGTGCATGGTCAGAATTGCTTCAAGACATGAAAATGCACTTACATGAAATGATGATGACCTCTGCCCAAAAATCATGAAGCTTGTTAAAAATATTGGGAAGGATACAATCAGCTGCAAGGCTTATATGTCCAGTCCTGGAGAGTATGAAATTCATGAGGGTAAATCCCAATTCCCCTTGTCCTTAAATAACAAAGTTTGTACTTGTGTGGCTTGGCAGATATCTGGTATCCGTTGTAAGCATGCAATTAGGGCAATGCTTCATGCTAAAATTGATCCCCAAAAGGTTGTGAGTTCATGGTATTATGTTAGGACATACAAACAGACTTATAATTTCATGATAAGTCCTGTTCCCGACCAAGACCAATGGCCTCAACATGATGATGACCCTATTATTATGCCTCCAACTGTGAAGAGGGGGTAGGAAAACCATGTAGGAATAGGTAAAAGGGAAGAATGAGAAGATCAGAAAGGTAAAGGAGCTAAAACTGTGAAATGTAAAAAGTTTGAATGTTTTGAACATAATTCTAGGACATGTAAAGGAGGCTTGACTGGGAAACAAATGAAGGAAATGAAGGCCAGTGGTGTATATGTGGTAATCAGACATCCTAGGAAAAAGGATCAATCAAATGCGGCCAAGACAGCAAGAGCAGCAGCCAATGCAGGAGCTTCACAAGCATCCATCAACATGTCACAGGGGCCAACATCCCAATCTCAACCATGATCCATCTATTTCACATTAGCAATCTCTCTATCATGAGCTTCTGATCTTTTGAAACATTATGATGATATTTTTGGACTAGATTTGCTGGCTTAGACCATCTTCTTTATTATCTTTTGATCATTCTGTTTCACTTATGTATGATAATATTGCAGTTGCTCAAATTGATGAAAATTATGTGTTTATCACATTTTTGTTGTTTCTTAACGTTTACTAACGTTTTCCCTAACATAATGTCATTATTAGCTTAATCAGTTAATTTGAGGGTGTCGTTCGGAAGAACAAAACATGAAATGATACCATATGAAAAAGTCAATTGTAGAAGTGCACCAATGAAAATTTCCCTTAATGTGACATTTAATGTGTATTTAGGATGTATTTTATATCCATACCAATATCGATCAAGAAAAATATATAAAAATTAAATCCGATTTCAAAAATTGAATTAACGTAACTTGTACATAATTAACCGGGAATTAATAATTAAAATCGGGGATTTCTATATTTATGCTAAAAATTAATAATTTTAATATTTTTCTCTATAATTATATAAGTCAAATGCATACCATCGTTTATGGTTCCATGGACCTGCAAATATCACCAAACATTTGAAAGAAATCATTGAGGGAAGAAGGTAACCATATATAGATTAGTCAGATATATATATAATTTTTAATTAGATTTCTACAGGAATATTTGTATATACCACTAATCATTTGACATACAATTGGATATTGACTTTTCTTAATGCGTACAATACAAATACAATATGTCAATATCATGATTTGGAGATTAGGATTAAAAATAAAAGGATCATGTTAAAGCACATTAGATACACATCTACCATGTGGGATGGGTTTGACAATGGCAGTCCAAATCTGAAATTGATCCCGACTACGTGTCAATATTCTAAATAAATTAAACAATATAATTATGCACGTTGAAACTTAAAATTCACAAAATTTAAAGTTTAACCTGAAGCTACCCCATATTTGATACCCAAATGGCTCATTAAATACATTTAGCACCCTGTTTGGTATTATCATTACTTCGTCCGTTTCATTTATTTTTTGACATAAATTTATCAAAAATGATAAAAAAAATTAACAATATAAAAATCAAATACATCAACTATTTTCTTCTATCACATTCACTTTATTTATTAAATATTGATTGATCCCCCTGTTTTTGCCCCTTCGCGGGAGTTTGAGGTCCTCCCACTTTCCTCATCTTTATACTTTTTTTAATTAAATTACATTTTTTCTTTCTCTCTCATTCCATTCAGTTACCAAAAATAATGTTATCATTATATGTTTTTTGTCCTCCATGTCCAAATCATTTGCATACAAACGGCTGGGACTGGAGTATACACAATTTTATGTGATGTGTCTATGTAGAGCTGTTCAAAAAATTGGAAACCCGAAATCCGATCCGGAAAAAATCCCAAAAAACCCGATCTGGAAAAAAGTCTGGCTTGGTTCGGCCCGGTCCACGGGCCTTAAGTGGGCCTCCTTTTCTCGAAACTCCGGCCCGGCCCGAAACCCGAAAAACCCGGATCTAAAAAACCCCGAATAAAAACCCGGACTTTTTGAAAAGTCCGATTAAAAAAATGATTTTTTATATAAAATTTGAAAATATACAATAATTTTTATGATTTTAAAATATTATATTATATTATTAAAATTAATTAAGGTATATATGATTATTTATATATTATACTAAAAAATAATTATTTATTTCGGTGTCTAAACTACTCTATATGATATATCAAGATATTATTTTTCCCGCTATTTAAACTACTCATAATTCGAGTTATAATATATTAAAATATTTTTTTAATATATAAATAAAAAAAACCTGGATAAAGTTCGGTTCGGCTCGATCCGGCCCGGCCCGCGGGCCTAAAACGGGCCTTATATTTCTTAGGAAGCCCCACCTGACCCAATTTTTAAAAAACCCTGGCTCGATCTATTTTTAAAAAACCTGGATTTTTTAAAGCGCGGATGAAACTCGGCCCGACGGATTTTTTGTGCATCTTAATGTCTATGGCATATACTAATAAATCAAGTTGTAAATTTTTTAATCCATCTCTTTTCAATTATTATGACTTATTAAAAAATTATTGATAGGTATTTACCATCCTACACTAGACTCACCTAAATATGTACCTGTTTGAAAAATTTTAAATTAAACAATTTATTATTTAAAATATATAAGTGGTTTAAAAATGATAAGTAGATGTATATTTATAGGTAATATAAGTGTTTTAATAATTTACTTGTAAATCAGAATTTTTTTACTTAAATGAACTAAAATAAATAGTTTTAAATATAATTATCTTGATCCGTAAATTTTAGATTAGATTAACATTTAAAAATATATATTTTCTAATTAAAAAATAAAAAATTAATATAAATTAAAAAAAAATACGCCGCTCCTAACATTTAACTTATCAACTTATAAATTATAAATTCAACTTATAAATAAGATCCACAAACACTCGTCAGTAATCACTTATACCTTCTAAATTAATAAGCCCTTATAAGGAGTTGCCGAATAGGCCCTGCACTCTGAAAAGTGTAAACTATGTTTCCTCTTTTATGATATTTTAAATTGATTTTCTTGAAAGTTGAAAATGATAAATTTTGCCGGCAGCACTGCCATTTTCGCTAATTACATTTTACAGGCTGCAACAAACAATACAATACATATGGATAGATAACTGATAAGTACACGTTAATTAAATATTTTGATATAAGCCAAGTCGATTTCTTGATCGGTTGACTATTAAAATTAATTACTAGAGTACCAACTTAGCTAACTGCTAACTCCAATGAGTTATATATTATTTCTATTAAATCATTCTTCTCAACTGGAGCACATTATTGATATATGCATACTCTGCATCTGAGACAAACATTTTTGCCTATGGAGCTACCGTTTACCATAGTTGAATAAGACCCAGGTGCGCTGCACATAATAAGATTACTAGACATTGTATGTATCTAAGTGTTGAGAATGGGCCCAATGCGGCTCACTGAATGAAGGCCCATCAACCGATTTAGTCATTGGGCCGAACGTCCATTAGGTCCTTAAGCCGAAGGCCCACGAAGACCCTCATGCTGAGACCCATTTTCTCCCTGAACGTGGGAATACAGAAGGTACATAACGCCCCTTTTCACTCCCTGTTTAATGATATTTAACGGACGAGCAATCATGGCAGAATTGGGTATAAAACCCCTTGTGAAGTAACACAAAACACACACAATTCTCACACTCTACTTTTCTTGTATTCTTTACCCACCTCTACAACAAGATTCTTATTCTCACACCGGAGGTGAATCGGGGGTACAAACCCTCGCATTCTCTTCACTTTCAGGTATTAGCCGAAGCCACCTCCCAGACAGCCGAAGTCTGTTCAAACACCCGAAGGAATCTGGGAGTAACATTTGGCGCCGTCAGTGGGAAGACGAGAGTTACAAGTCGAGATAACGAGAACAAGACATAAATAATTCATGAGCATTCACTGCCACCTGGTTTTTCCGACAAGGGACAACCATCCACCCTAGTGGACGAAGATGGGGTCATCACATTGACTCCTAAAGAAGAGGCCTTACTCCTAAAGATCCGGGCAGAAAAGGCCGCGGAGAAGGGCAAGGCCAAAACTGATCAAGCTGAAAAGGAAGCAGAAGCCCGAGCGAAGCGAAGAGAGGCCGATGCGCTCCGGCTGAAGGCCCTGCAGCTGCAAATAGAGGAGATTGAATTACAAGAACGAACTTTGCGCGAAGCGTTGCAGGCCGACGATCCCGGAAGAACGAATAAGGATAGAAGATAACGTAGGGTGCATGACGAAGAAGATGAGTCTGACTCTGATTCGCATCCCCGAAGGAAAAGGACCAAACAACCCTTTTCTTCTGATTCGGATGAAGAGCCCGATGGATCCCGCCTCAGGCTCAATCGTCTAGAGAAGGCCCTGTTCGGCAATAGGACGGCCAATAGAGAACCGGTCGTGATCCAAGAAATTGAGCAATATCGACCCCCCAGGCGAAAAAAGGCAGTTCCCTAAGATGAGTGAGTTCAGTGGGAAGGGAGACCCTGAAGATCACTGCAAAAAGTACGAGCTACTAATGATTGGGATGGGTCACAATGATATCATATTATGCAAAATGTTCAAGACCTATCTGAAGGGGTCAGCTTCGATGTGGTACAAATCCCTCAAACCCAGGTCCATTGGATCTTACGAGCAGCTGAATAGGAAGTTTCTGAAGTACTACTCGCACCTATGCCGAAAGGCGAAGGACACTGAAGCCCTGGTCCACTGCAGACAAAGAGCGAACGAAGAGTTGGGGGACTATCTCGCTCGGTTTAAGGAGGAAGCCGGAATGGTTACTAATCTGGACAAAGTCAAAGCAATGGGCTTCCTAACGGCGGGACTGGACCCCTATAAAGGTAAAAAGCTTCGCTCATCCCTTTACGATTTTCCCCCGAAAACCCTGAATGATATATATGTGAGGGACGAGAATATTCGTCAAAAAATGGAAAGTATTGTGGGATATAAGGACTCCCGAAGGGATGACCGATCAAAGCGAGCCGACAGATACGAAGGCTCAAGATCAGGCGCTGACCGAAGGGATGGTAGGAAAGAAGGAAGAAAAGAAACGGATCGGGGGGCCGAACGGCGACGAGATAGGGATTCGGCCGTGTTCACCCCTTTGAATGCGCCGATCTCCAAGATTCTCCATGAGATCAAGGGCAAACCCGGAGTCGTCCGTCCGGCTAAAATAAAGGTCTCAAACCACAAGAAGAACCCCAAAAAATACTGCAACTATCAGAGGGACAAGGGGCATAACACCGATGAGTGCTATCACCTCAAAAAGCTCATTGAGCGAATGATCAAAGACAACTTAATCAGTTTGTCCGAGATATGATAGACAGGCTTGGGCCGAAGGAGAATCAAGAGGAGGAGGTAGATGCCGAGGAGCCAGAGCGAAGGGATAGGATAAGGGGCAAAGTAAAAACTATATATGGGGGAAGCATCCTGGATAAGAATAGCAAGACAGCCAAGAAAAAGTACGTCCGATAAGTGTACAATCTCTATCAGTTTGGTCAGGCGAAGCCCCATATGTCCATGACCTTCAGCACTGAAGACTATGAGGATGTCATTCGCCCGCACGAGGACCCTCTTATTATAAATCCTATAATCAGACAGAATAAAATATGGGAGGTGATGGTAGATACTGGAAGTTCGTCCAACATACTGTTTCACAAAACCTACTGCAAGATGAACTTGGCTGGAGAGCAGTTAGAACCCTGTAATAAGGCTCCCCTTTACGCCATTGGAGGACATCCTATTCAGTTTGAAGGAACAATCATGCTCCCTGTCCTCCTGGGAAAATTGCCATACACTGTTAAGACACCAGTGAAGTTCTACGTGGTTCGGATTGAGAGCCCGTATAATGCCATATTCGGAAGACCTTTCCTGTCAACCTTCGAAGCGGTGGAGTCTATACCGCATCTTAAACTCAAGTTCCCAAATGAAAGAGGGGTGGGAGAAATGAGGGGAGACAAAAAAACCACCAGAATCATAATGCTCGAGGACCTTGAAAAGGATCAGGAATACGAAGGACCGGACGAAACCAGAAAAAGAAAGCGGGCCGAATCCGAGCCCAGCGGAAGCCGTGAAACATTGAATATTGAGTTAGAAAAATTTGGAGTGGATCTCTCGAGCCCGATAGCCGAACCCGCAGCGGAAACCGAAGAGGTAGAATTGTACGCAGGCCATTCGGGAAAAGTGGTTCGGATTGGGAAAAACATGGGGGCATATCTGAAGGAAAAGGTAGTAGCTGTCATTCGGCGATACCATGATGTGTTCGCCTAGGGGCTGGAAGACATGCCCGGCTTGGATCCCAAGACGACTAAGCACTGCTTGAATGTGCAGCTCGAGGCAAAACCGGTAAAGCAGAAGAAGAGGATATTTGCAGTCGAACAACAGAAGGTTATAGAAGCCGAAGTGAAAAAACTGTTGGAAGCCAAATATATCGAGGAAATTGAATACCCTGTCTGGCTAGCCAATATGGTGGTTGTTAAGAAGTCAAATGGGAAGGGAAGGATGTGCGTGGACTATACAGACCTCAATAAAGCATGTCTGAAGGACCACTACCCCTTGCCCAGCATCGACCAGCTGATAGACGCTACGGCAGGATATGAGGTACTTAGTTTTTTGGATGCTTTTTCTGGTTATCATCAAATTGCTATGAATGACAAGGATGTGCCTAAGACAGCGTTCATAACTCCGAAGGGGACTTATGCTTATATCAAAATGCCCTTCGGACTAAAAAATGCTGGAGCCACATTCCAACGAATGGTAAACAAGGTCTTTAAAGAGCAGATCGGTCGAAATATGGAAGCATATATGGATGACATGATTGTAAAATCATTGTTCCAAGATCATGCCGAAGACTTGAAAGAGTGCTTCGAGACACTCCGAAGAAATAACATGAGGATCAATCCGAACAAATGCACCTCCGGAGTCTCCAGTGGCAAGTTCCTGGGCTACATGGTAAGTGCCCGGGGAATAGAGGCAAACCCCAAAAAAATCGAAGCAGTCGTTAATATGGAAGCCCCTAAATGCATCAGAGACATCCAGAAGCTGACCGGTCGGCTCGCCGCCCTTCGGCGTTTCATCTCCCGATCAGCCGAAAAAGCACTCCCCTTCTTCGCCGTGCTCAAAGGGTCAAAGAATTTTGAGTGGGGCCCAAGTGCCAAAGGGCATTTGAAGAAGTGAAAGAATACCTTACTAATGCACCACTCTTAATGAGGCCCGATCCGAAGGAAACTCTCCAACTTTATCTGGCCATGTCCGACAGAACCCTAGGGGCGGTGCTTGTGAAAAACTATGAAGGCAATCAACACCCTGTGTTTTACGTGTCCCATGTCCTCAAGGATGCAGAGACGAGGTACCCCAACCGAAAAATTTGCATATGGGTTGGTTATGGCCTCCCGAAAATTACGACATTACTTCCAAGGCCGAATGATTCAAGTTGTCACCAGTCAACCTTTGAAGAAGATTTTAACAAGGCCCAAAGCCTCGGGAAGAGTAGTGGCCTGGTCCATCGAACTTGGGGAATTTGATCTTGAGTATGTTCCCAGAACGGCGATCAAGGCCCAAGCTCTAGCTGACTTCGTGGTCGAGAGCAAATTCATGGGGTCGCAGGATCTCACGCCCGGCGAAAAGCTCATTCGGACTCCAGGAAAATGGAAACTCTTTGTAGATGGGTCAGTCGCTGGGAAAAGTTATGGGGCCGGCTTAATTCTCTCCAGCCCCGAAGGATTCGAGATATGCCAGGCTATAAGATTCGATTTCCCTCCGACAAACAATGAAGCAGAGTACGAAGCACTCCTCGCATGGATGGAGCTGGCCCGAAGCCTTGTGAATATCCAAAAATAACACAAGTCATTTTATTCCACAATTATAAGTCATTACACCTCAAAAGGTTTTCTGAATAAATTTACATATTCTTTGCCATTATTACAATTCATAATATACATAAGTCTGGTACATCAATAGTTGAAAACCTAGCCTATTGGTAGTTCCTACCTCAGCTACGGCGGCATCAACGCCTACAGGAAACTGCGGAACATTTCCTATCCGCTCGCGAATTGGGAGCTTTATCCAGTTCATCTTGTCTATCTGTTGTTGTGTGATGAAAGAGGAAAGGAAGGGTGAGCAACAAGCCCACCGAAATAATATGTATAATGATTTACAATATATGAGCATTCTCATAGTACTCATGAAAGTCTTGGTCAAGAAGAAATGAACCAAGTTTGATATCTTAACACGACCAAGTCGCAAATAAATCAGTATATATGTATATATACTTTTCAAAAACTTGGAAATCCTCTTCCATGCATAATATGCATAGGGTTCCAGTTTATAACTGTATAAAAATATCGTTGCAAGGTGATCTCATATATCTAACCTTGTCTCAACATTTTTCTGAAAATCTTTGTCATGCATAAGATAATCATTAACTAGATATAAGTTGAAAAGATGAAGCTACAAGATACTCCAATATACTTATATCTTTTCCGAATACTACTCGAACTACCACCGTTCAAGCTATAATCAGTTTCAAAAGGTCATCACACAGATTAGACTACAAGATAAGACTTGAATAGATTCGATCTTTGAAATATCATTTGAAAGAAATGAATTTACGAGATACTTCATTAAGTCCTGATATATATATTCACCTATATATATCTCTCATACACTCCTTAAAAACCTCTATTATGAAAATTATAGACAGAGTTTTAATGTCCAATGAATTTGGAAAGAATTTTTTTTGGCATAAACCCAATATCTTGTTGATCAGGCAAAGATACCAATAAGTAACATTTTCTACTGTAGATGGATGAATTCCTCGCCGGTCATCACCCTGGCCGCATTAGGACCTCGCGCTAGACCGTTACCCGACCACTCACGCGTGGATGGATTGTTACCCAGCCTCTTACACCTTCATAGACCGTACCCCGGCCCGTCGCTTATGCCGACTCAATTAGATGGACTTACTTCCCGAACATTGGGCAAGTAATCAAATTATTTTCTCAAAACAGCAACCACGTTGCGAATATAAAATATACCACAGAGCCGGATCCCTTAGAATTTTGAGCGAGTATTCAAGTCCCCTTTGAAAGGAAGATCTTAAATTTGAAAACGAGTTTTGGGATCCGCTCTAACTTTTAAAATCATTTTGAAGACTCGAAAACATTTTTGAGAATGTTTGGAGTAATGCTGATTTAATGAAATAAATCAGTCCCAATATATTAGAAAATATCTGAATATTATTATTTAAATAATATTCCCATAAAGAATAATCTTTATAAAAACAATTGAAGTAGAAGTTTTAAAACTCATACTTGAAATGAATAATAAATAACCAAAGATATACTTATACGAAAGTACGATCTTTATTTGAATAATCGAAAATAAGTTTGATTATCGAAACATTATTCTTTAATAAAATAAAGAATATTATTTAATAAAATAAGTGGAGTCATAAGTCCTCGAATGAATATTCAAAATAATATTCATTAAATAAAATAAGCGGAGTCATAAGTCCTCGAATAAATATTCAAAATAATATTCATTAAATAAAATAAAGTTATCGAATAAACCTTATTCAATTAATAGTTTTGAAAACTATATCTATATATATATATATATATATATTATACTCGGGAACATCGACTCCCGGTTTAGAAAATGTTCACCTTTGGGTCCCCTATACTAAGGGTATACGCAATTACTGCTTATTTCTAGCAAAGGTATTATGCAACTTATAAGCATTTGAATCAAAAATTAGATATCAATATTATGAAACAGGCATGCATATAAATATCATATCACATGCTCCAATATATCGCAAGACTTTGCTAATAATAATCATGCACTTATCACAAGATAATGCATATACATATATACATCACAACAACAGTATAACGGGTAGAAAACTTGCCTGATTGTTCCCGGATAGACTTAAGTTTAGAGTGGGTCCGATAACCTATGAACAACAACATAAGTCAGAATTAAACCCCGGTTGATTAAGAAACTAGACTTTAACCAATTGAACCCTAACGTTCGCTTATGGTCCTTTCTACGCTTAACGAATCACATAAGTCGTTCGAGTACCCTCGGCTCCACCATTTTTAATAAATTAACTATTAGGAATTGTAAGGAGATTCTTTCGCGAGTACTCTACCAACTCCCTAATCCACTTTAAATAATTGTTTCATACTCCAATTAGTCATTTAAGGACCTTAACCAAGGTTTCAAAGTAAGGTGAGGGGAAATGGTTCGTTCGCGAAATGTCGTTACTTAAAACGGTCGTTTCTCCAAAACCGTACATCAGAACCAAGCGATCCACATATCAAAACGAATCTTACGACACGCTCTAGCTAAACATGGCAATGTTACAGCTTAAGCAGTGAGTGTTCTGATCCTTATTCTAAGCACAAACAGTCTTATATGCAAACGGGCATTACGACGGCTATGTTTACGAGTTTTCCGAATTTTTCACTATGCCAAAACCTCACCAATTCATCAACCATCACCAATCCATCAATATTTCATCTATACAACACTATCTCAGTCCACATTTTCAAGATTTTTAATTCATTCTACTACAATCAAGATCCATTAATTATAACCAAAGATTCGTTAACCATAACTTATTCAAATCAACCAAAACAACTAACAAACATGGATCAAGCTTCTTATTTACTAATCCAAATCATAAAAGCTTAAAACCTTATTAAACCTACTGATGTATAAGGGTTCAAGAGATTCATACCTTCCTTGGAGCTTCTTAACACAAGAAAAGAGCTTGTATCGCCTCTAGGAACCTTGATCTAACCTTAAACAACCTTGCTCTTTTCAAAGAATTCAAGAACACAAACATGGTTACTATTCATCTAGCGATAAATCATGAAAAACGAGTATGGTAATCAATGAGGTGAGGAGAGTGGTTACCCTATATCCATAGAGCTTCTCGAGGGCTTCGATTTTACTGGTAGCACGCGCGAATCGGCCAAGGGAAACTCAAGTTACAAGCATTTCTTTCTTCTCCATTTTTTGTCCCCTTTCCTCTCGGGTTTTTACTTCAAAAATGAAGAAATGATCTTTTGCTTTCCTTTTTGCTTGGTTGACCTTGAGATTTGTGCCAAATTTTACTTGGTTGTGAATTAACCAAGTGGTTACTTGATTGATCTCATCTTCACTTTAATAAAGTGCTTGCATCATCTTGATGACCTCATCCCCAAGCCACATGTCATGTGATGATGTCACCTAGTTTCTACTCCACTTGATTAATCTCCCTTGCTTCTTTTACAAGCTTGTTTCTTGACCGTTTATTTTTTTTACGGTTCGCTTAACTCTCGTTCCCGTTAATCGTTTGGGGGATCATATCCGGGATCTTATTACTTGGGTTTCCCCTAAACCTTTCTCAATATTTTATATTACTTTTATGATCCTCTCTTATAATCCTTGAATTTAAATCCTTTTAATCATGTTACCTTATACTCAAATCTTTCGGTATCTGGTGGATTTTCGGGAAAAATCAAAGTGTTCGAATTTGGATTCTGACGACCTTTACATACACTTATTTACTTTATGGAATACTAATACGATCTTAGAATTTACATAACAGTACTCCTATATAGTGTGGTATGATAATTTTCCTTAATCAGCATCATCAGCAAAAGTTACTATTCATCAGGGTTTCAAAAATTTTCAAAAATTGGGGTTATTACAACTGTCCCGAGGCAACCCCATAAAAAATGACCTTCGTACTAAGTCCCATTATGTTCGCCGTGTGGGCCGTGGATATAGTTGGCATTCACCCAACAAGCACGAGGCAAGCAAAGTACTGCATAATTTCCATTGATTACATGACCAAGTGGGTCGAAGCCCGATCTTTGTCGGCCATAACCGAAGAAGCAGCAAAGAAGTTCTTCTTAGAACAGATTATTCTCCAATTCGGAATTTCGAAGATTTGTATCTCTGATAATGGAACTCAGTTTATTGGAAACAAATTTCATAAGTTCCTGCACCACTTCGGAGTCGAACAAAGATTTAGCTCAGTCGCCCACCCACAAGGGAGTGGGGCAATAAAATCGGCTAACAAAGTAATCTTTCAAGGGATAAAGAAGAGGCTGGGTGAGGCTAAAGGAAGATGGGAAGAAGAACTCCCTTGGATCTTGTGGGACTACCGAATGACCCCTAGGACTTCAAAAGGGGAAACTCCTTTCAGAATGGCCTATAGAACCGAAGCCCTGATCCCAGTCGAAGTAGGATTCGAATCATACCGAACTGAGGTCTACAACATGGAAACCAACAGCTTTGGGCTAAGGGCGAACGTGGACTTATTGGATAAAGAAAGGGAAGCCTCCCACCAAAGGAACATGAAATACTTGCTACAAGCGGCACATCATTTTGACTCCAACATTAAGAAGAGGTCGTTCGGAGTCGGAGACCTAGTCCTGAGGGAGCTGCCTGCATCTATGCCAACCAAACAAGGAAAGCTTCAGCCTAACTGGGAAGGGCCTTATAAGGTGATCGAGGTCGTTCATCCCGGAACATATAAGCTTGAAACACTATCAGGCTAAGCAATCAAAAACACTTGGCATGTCGGTCGCCTTTGAAAGTTTTATCAGTAAGAAATTTCTTTAAAAGTTTTTTGTACTTGAATTTTATATGAGGAGTGTAAGCAGTTCAATCATAAATAAAGATGCACTTTCTTCTATCACATTTCTTTATTAAGTACCAAAGACGCGACGGCATGAGTATTATCTAGGGGCGATCCCGAAGACGATAAACTCTCTGTCCGCCGCCTTTGTCCAATTTATTAATAAAGCATGTATAACAAAGATCATAGGGGCAATCCCACGTAAATCAAACATCCTTCACTCCACCACTATTATTTAATTTGCAAAAAGCACATGGGGAGGACAAATGAAGGACCTTAGGGGGGCATCCTAAGATAAGACCTTCTCCTTCGACCTCCCCTTACTGTTTAATGATATCAAAGATGTCCGAAGGAAACCCTGTCTAGGGGCAATCCCAAAAAAGACATGATCCTTCGGCCTCAATCACTCTTAAATTCAAAACATATACAGAACGATGACGGCCCAGTCTAGGGGCGATCCCGAAGAAGACCGGCTGCTCCTCCTTATTGGCGGAATGAACGAAGTCATGCTGGTCAAGGGGCAATCACAGAACGATCAGCATCCATGTTCCTTCGCCCAACATCAACCTTTTAAAGCATTTAACAGCCCGAAGTCACCTTCGGCCTTTAACACTCGGGGCCATAAGGGGTAGTAAGGCAATAAAATTGCTAAGGTGAATGGATAAAGCCGAAGATGTGATTCAAGTTATTAAAATCGTTAAGGCGAATGGATATAACCGAAGATGCGATTCGTTTTATTAAAATCGTTAAGGAGAATGGATAAAGCTGAAGATGCGATTCAAGTTATTAAAATCGTTTAGGCGAATGGATAAAGCCGAAGATGCGATTCATTTTATTAAAAACATTAAGGCGAATGGATAAAGCCGAAGATGCGATTCGTTTTATTAAAATTGTTAAGGCAAATGAAGCCGAAGATACAATTTGTTTTATTAAAATCGTTAAGGCGAATAAATAAAGCCGAATATGCGATTCGTTTTATTAAAATTGTTTTTGGCAAATAAAGCCGAAGATACAATTCGTTTTATTAAAATCGTCATGGCAAATGAGTAAGGCCGAATACACGGTTAAAATAAAAGAAACAATGCTGACAAAAGACGAAAGATGGAAAAAAATATAAAAGCCCGAAGGCTAGTTAAATTATAAAAGCTCGAAGGCAGGAGTATCAATTACAAAAAAATAAAATTACAAAAAGATGAACGAAGGAAGCCGCTGCAAGAGTTGGGTATGACCATGGAAGCACCAACAACAAACTTTGCCACAAGATCATCTTCAGTCATGACAAGCACCACGGTGCCGGAAGCTTAGGTCTGGGGGTCTTCATTCGAGAGCTCTTCGTCTTCGCCGGAGGAGACAGGAGGGGATTCAACTGCTGGCCGACCGATAGGATCCTCCAGGCTGTCGTCCAGCAACTGCTTATAATCCCAGTTCAGGCCATGGGCCTTCTCCAAGACATAGTCATCGCAAAACTGGAAGCAGCGCTCCTCCGTCTGGTCCAACTATTTTTGCTTCTTCCGAAGCTCCTTGCGGGACTTCTTTAGATGGATGTTCCGGTGGGAGATCCTTTCGTTCGCCTTCTCGAGGGCCTCCTCCAGCGTGGCCTTGTCTCCCTTCAGAGCAGTGGCCTAACCGTCCAAGACCTCTTTCTGGGTTTTCACCCTTTTGAGTTCCTCTTCGGGCTCCGTGGCCCTCCTCTCCAGCTCCTTCACCTCGGCCATCCAAGTTTCCATCTCCCGAACTTTGTCCTCCACGGCCGCAGCCCAAGGAGCAGCCTGCAAAAAAGACAAGGCAAAAGTATTAAACGAAGAAAGAGAAAGGTGCTGAAGGATAAAGACGAGCGAAAGTAGAAACAAAATTAAAAACATACCAGGGAGAAAAAGGATAGAAGCTCAGTGCAAGTCTCAATCGGAGAAGCCGAAGCAAAGATCGGCAGATCAGCCAGGAGCTGGAGGTCGTGGCACAAGTTCGAAGCCACCTCCTTCGTGGACTGCCTCGCCGGGTAGACAGTGTGGTCGGACGTCAGCACACCCCATCTGGGGAGATAAGACTGAACGACCCCCTCCCGGCTACAGGTCCTTTTGGAGGGGTTCCCCTCCCTGACCACCACCAGCTCATCCTCCTCATCCCCTCCGGAAGCAGCTGGGGCCTGGCGAAGCGGCGAGACCCTCTCAGCTTCGGGCCTCTCCTTCGTCTCCTCAAAAGGACTCGACATGGCCCTTCCATCAGCAGCCTTCTTCCTCTCCGCCTCTTCTGCGGCCCTCTTCTCGGCCGCCTTGGCTTTCTTCTTCTCGATCAAGGCCTCTCTGGAAGACCCCAAAAACATAACAACAATGTACACTTAAAAACCCAGGAAAAATAAAACCACTGGACTCGAATGCAAAACCCATAAAAACTCAAAACTTGCATGAAAATGCAAGGAACACTGCGAAAAGAAAGGGGGACTTACTAATTTGAAGGTGCTCCCGGATTGAAATAGGGTGATCTGGAAAAATCGAGTTGCTGTTGCCCATGACTTATGAACTTGACGACAATTGCTGTTGTGGAGAGAAATTGAAAGTGTTAAAAAAGGAAGAAAAATTCGCAATGGCCCTTATATAGGCACCCAAAAGGATTTTAAAAAGGTGATGTTTGGGGGGTTTTAAAATGGACGATCCAGATTAAAATGGTTGAGATTCAATGGCGGGGATTAATCCATGAAACGACGTGCCAACAGCTATCTCTTTAATACACCACGAGTTCCCACAAGCTTGCCACGTGTACGAACGAAGATCGAGGCGAAAGTAAAGCAGTCGCCCTAGGGTTTCTTCGTCCCAATATGGGCCTGAATTGATGTCCTTCAGCCCGCCTGAAGGCCCAACCGAAGGACAGAGACATGTTGACTATGGGCCTAATGCGGCCCACTGAGTGAAGGCCCATCAGACGACTTAGCCATTGGGCCGAAGGTCCACCAGGCCCTTAAGCCGAAGGCCCGCGAAGAGCCTCAGTCCGAGGCTTATTTTCTCCCTGAACGGTGGAATACATAAGGGACATAACACCCCCTTTTCACTCCCTGTTTAATGATACGTAACGGACGAGCAATCATGGCAGAATTGGGTATAAAACCCCTTGTGAAGTAAGACAAAACACACAGATTTTCACAAACACTCTGCTTTTCTTGTATTCTTTACCCACCTCTACAACCAGATTCTTATTCTCACACCAGAGGTGAATCGGGGGTACAAACCCTCGCATTCTCTTCACTTTCAGGTAATAGCCGAAGCCACCTTCCAGGAAGCCGAAGTCTATTCAAACACCCGAAGGAATCTGGGTGTAACACTAAGAGTAATATAATTGCATTTTTGGTCGTGCATTGTTTACTAAGGGGTCATTTGCTAAATAGATCAAATTTCTGAATGATTGATAAATCTAAACGGTAAATGACCGAGATCATTTGATAAATAAATTTTCTGGATGATTAAATAGTATTTAATTTTTTCTTAACATGCCATATAAATAATTCATAGCATTGATACTTTTATAGCTATAAGAACTAATTACTATCTGATTATAAGTGTAGTAAATTTATTTATCGACAAAAAATATAATTTTTTGTAATTTTTTAATATTTATTAAATTATATTTTATCATTTATTACTAATAAATAAATATATATACACATGTCGCTTTATTATTGAGAAATAAGATTATATATAATTTTCATACATATTAGCGAGACGAGCTAAGTATCAGTGGGTACAATAAACAAACAAGTATTTGAGATAAATTAATAAAAAAGTGCCTTAAAGAATTATAATAATATTCATAATAATAGAGTTTAGCAGGTAAATATAGGTAATACATAACAACATTATAGCGGTTACTCACTCATACAATGATATGAACCCTTCAGTTAGAAAATGTTGGTAGTGTCGTTCACTTAAATTTGGATCGAAATGGTATCATTCAAGAAAGAAAAATATCAAACAAACAAGCTGAATGACTGTCTCGTCCAGCTCTGGTATGGTTCATGGGTTATCAAATGACCCGTAAGAATTTGCGAGTTATTTGATTTTTGAAATTCGTCTAATCACTTTTAATTAATTTAAGTAGTTCAAAAATATATAACATGAGAAATATATTACTTCACAAATAATTAATAAAATAAGGATACTAATTAAAATATTAAAATACATCCAGTTTTCACTTCAATTAATTTTTTCGATATACCCTCTATTTACCAATTAATTCTAAATTGATAAATATGCTGAATAGTTCCGATCATTAATTTTTACAACATTGGCATGTTGTAATAATTTGAGCTTTTTATCAAAAAAATCATGCCAATATTATTTATCTCATATTGTATACTTCTACTAATTATATTTTATATGTAATTAGCGTAAGAGAGTTAAAGTGGTTTGGTCGTTAAGGTTACATTCATAATTTTAAAATTATTATTAAAATTTTATGTTTTAAATAGGCTATATAGAAATTAAAATTATTGTTAAATTGTAATACCAAAATTTTAAAGTAAGGTTTGAAGATATAGTATAATAAAGTCAGAGTGAATATATATATATATATATCAAGTATAATATTTTAATTTTAAAATTAGAAAACCTAAAATTTCATGTAAAATTTTTTAAAAATAAAAATAATCTACCATAAGTGGGGCAGCACATTATATATATATACACCCAAATATATGTGTTTGATTGTGTAAAATATTTTGTGCATCATACTGGTATAAAATTAGTCAATAAATAAATTAATGGAAGAGTCAACCTGGTCGGTCCGCATCAATCCACATCGACTATGCTTGCCCTGAGTTTACTTTTCTGAGTCAGTATTTGAACTACATATTTAAATTTTGAGGTTGATTTGCCTACTCAATGTAGTTGGATGCTACTAGCAAGTATAGCAAATACTTTTTTTGTTACAAAAAAGAAAGTATTTTATTAAACTTTCAAATCATCCAACATTACATGAAAAAATTTAGGGTGTGTTTTTTCAGTTTCAAATAGAATCACATAAAGAAATAGAGTGCCTCGATAAATAAGTGAGGTACCTTGTTTATGGATCCTAACAAAATTTAAATATATGTTACGCTCCTTTTAATTGATTCAAGAGCACCTTACATTCGTATAAGACACGACCAAGGTAAGAAAGTGTAGTGTTGCTGCTTCGAACTGCTTGTATAAAAGTAAGGAAATCCGTCTCCACCACTATGTCATTCCATCCTTTGTCCTTCACCAAACTCAAAGCCACTTTAACCCTCATAGCTTCTGCTAGGTAGGGTTGATCATCCCTGCTTGCAGCTAGATTTAGCTTACACTAGCTCCCCCTTTGAAGGATATCTTCGATATATTATTTATTTTGATATAGATCCTCTCCATTAGGACATGAATTTAATTGATCCAAATCAAAGTCAAAAAGTCAAACTAGCAAAATCATGTCTTTTAAACAAATAAAAGAGATATTCCATTTTTGTAAAATATCAAAATTACATCTTTATGGAATTTATCTCTAAGGCAATATGATCAAAGAAGAAACATCAAGATATGATATTTCTTAGATCTATGCTGCAACAGGAATACGGCAACAAGGTCGAAAAAGGAATATTGTAGAAATATTCTTTAGAGGTCTCGTGCTATATCAAAAATATTTAAATTTTCACTCCAAAATATATATCTACATATATCAAAAGAGTTTTTATTCAAAGATTATTAAAATTCATGATTGGAATATTAATATCCAGTTCTGCAACTCATTTATGTAAACTTATAGTAATTTTCTCCCAGTTCGTAAAATCAGCATTTCTCGGAGAAAATTATTCAAAAATACTAAAACACATTTCCTATCATCTAAATATATTTTATATATTAGGAAATATATTTTAAATATTTATTCAAGTCAAAACTTTGGTCAAAAGATCCATCTCCTTTATTTCAAGACCAATGATATTTTCACTCGGAAGAAAGGCTGACAAGAACGGTTTTATTTTTAGAAATATACTTCCACATTCTAGAATGACTTGAAATTTGGTATGGATCATTTAAATGGTATTTTTTAAGTATGGTAAAAATTTCGTAGCATTCAGAGAATTTTTGTCTGGGCACAAAAATCGAGGTAGTTGGTCCCACAGTTGACCACGTTTGACCTAGTTACCATTGACTAAAGTTGACAAAAACTTGCAGGACATAATTTTATATTATTTAAGTAATTATCATATTTTTTATGGTATTTATTTAGGAGTTTTTAAGGTAGTCATAATTAATGGTGTTTAATCCTTAATTAAGTGATTAAACAATGATTAAAAGAAAAGGAAAATATATATTTATTTAAATATATCAGCTGAGATTTTGAACCCATAAAGTTGTTTGTCTCATATGGCAAGTTGCAAAGAAAAACACTTTGCTTTCCATGTCATCAATCCATGTGACATACATCATCCACCATCCATTTTTCTCAAATCTCCACCATTCAATCCACCCAACTTCTCATATAAATAAACCCCCAGCCCAACCCAATCTCTTCAAGCTAAAGAGCCACAAAGTTTCTGGGATTTTTTCAAGAAGTTCTTCTCTTCATCTCTTTCAAATTCTATACACACACTTCTTCTCAAAAACCTTATCTCTCTTCTATATACTTAGATATATACAAGGTTTTTGAAACCCAAGCTTAGCTTCACCCAACCAAGATTTATCCCACCAAGTGAACTCATACACTACCACTTTCCGGCCTCCCGAAGGGCTGTCCAAGTTCGACCAAAGTGCCAAAATCCGGCCGAACCTCTGATGAATTTTTCCGGCGAACTTTTCCGACCGTTCTTTAAAAAGTGGTAACTTTTAGCTTCTTATTTGAGTTCTTTTTATTTGAGCTTTGTACTTAATTTCTCTACATCATCTTAAGCTCTAATATAAGATCTCTTATAAACAAAGTTCTCAAGAGAACTAAGATTCGAACTCGGAATTCGAATAAGTACTTGATCTTCACATAATTATCTCAAGAAGAAGATCCATAAACAAAAGTACTTCATCTCTAAAGGGGAGATTATATTTGACCCAAGTTCATAAGTTAGCCAATTATTTTTATTATTGGACCTTGGCTAAAAATTATTCGTGCACACAAAATATTACGTAGTAAAGTTTTAATTCCTTCTAACAACTCTAGTGTTCCTGGGGATTATAACTCGATCTATAAACACTTCGTAATTTGTCAAATATCAAAGCGAATTAAGTTCACGAGTTCTCCAATTACTTGCACTTTATTTAATTAGATCTTGGCTAACACATTTTGTGCACATAAATTATTACGAAGCATAGTTTTAATCCCTTCTAACATCTTTAGTGTTCCGGGGGATTATAACTCGATCTATAAATACTTCGTAATCATCCGTTAAAATTAAGGACGAATCAAATCCACGAGTTAGCCAATTAATTTCACGCTATTTAATTGGATCTTGGCTAACACATATCGTGTATATAAACAATTACGAGTCATATCGTATAAGCCCCTTCTAACATCTTTCAGTATTCCGTGGGGTTATAATACGATATCTATAAAATACTCGTAATTATTCGTCCAAACTTCGAAAGCACAATCTTAAGCCAATTACTTGCACTTAACTTATTTGGATCTTGGCTAAGACTTATAAATCTTATAAATGTGCTTGAAGTTAAAAGAGTATATTTTGACCTTATAATCGTCAATATACAAGTATACCTTAAAACCTTAAGTTGATATACTTAAAGGTAAAATTACAACTCCGAGGTTGTAATTAAAGTATTATTCGATCTATAAATATATAATCGAAAGAAGAAGAATACTAAAGAAGTCATAAGCCATAAGTGCTTATTATAAAAAGACTTCTCATATTACTTCACCTATCTATTTAATCTATAAAGGAGTAATCATAAGAATACTTGGACTACTATTTATTATCATAAGTCAAGTATTCTTATTTAGTTTTAATATTCTTATTTGAATATTATACTATTTGTTGGCTAGTACAGTAACATACTAGTTCAAACCATCTATTCTATACTTGGTTTGTTTCGCGGATTGTCTTATTAGTTTTGTAGTGAGGTGAAGTGACGTGAGGTGATTCTCGTTCTAAGACCCAAGTCCTAGACATACTAACGGGGAGTTAGTAGTCTTCGCACCGTAAAGAAGAGGAAAGACCCAAGACTGGATCACTAAGATCCAAGACCGACAAAAGCTAAGGAATAACGGGGAGTTATTGTCTAAGATAAGTTGTGTAGGTATTACATATATTTTGAGGTGGTGACCCTTGTGTTATGCACCAAGACAAATACTTGTAAGGGTGTAAAGGCTTCTCCGCCTACTAAACGAGCGAGTTTATTATAAGGGAAACTCCCGAGTTCGGGAGAGGAGCTCGGGGACAGAGTAGGGGTGAGCGAATCTATTAGAGGTTGCGCCATCGCGAACCAGGATAAAATCACTGTGTGGTATTTTATTTCCTTGCACTTTATTTTCCGCACATATAAACTGCATAACCACTCGGTAAATTTTAAAAAGGGATAATCTATTTTAAAAGGACATAACAATTTTTAAATTGGTAATTAAGCTATTCAACCCCCCCCCTTCTAGCTTAAAATAGCCCTCATATGGGACCTAACAATTGGTATCAGAGCAGTGCTTTTTAACGTGTTTGTTAAGTGATTTACAGATTTACAGGCACAACAAAAAGTGATCCGAAATGGCATATATTAATCCCATTGGATGTGGTGAAGGTCTATCTAGCTCACGACCTCCTCTATTTGATGGCACCAACTTTGCAACATGGAAAATGAGGTTTCGCATTTATGCTAGATCTCAAGGAGTCAAAAGTTTGGATGGCTATCGAAGACGGTGTTCGCATTCCTACCAAAACTATTGATGACATCATCGTCGAAAAGAAGGTTAGTGAATACAACTTAGAGGAAGAAGCCACAATGAATATAGCCGCCAAGGCGGAAATGGTTCTCATAAGTGCACTTGCAGAAAAAGAATATAAAAGAGTAAATAATTGTAAGTCGGCACAAGAAATGTGGAACAAATTAGTGGTAACCTATGATGGAACCACTGATATAAAAGATTCTCGGATGGATACACTGATCCAGAATATGAGAACTTTAAACTCCAAGAAGGAGAAAATATCATCGATATGGAAACAAGATTTAGTCGTATTATCGATGAGTTATCTCAACTTGTAAAGAATTATACTCAAAATGTAAAGAATAGAAGAGTGCTCAAATCTCTACCTCCTAGTTGGAAGGTTAAAGTCACTACTATAAAAGAGATGCACAACTTAAATGAGTATAAGATTGATAACCTATTCGGAAATCTTCGTGCTTACGAAGAAGATAATATTCCGGAAAAGCTTGCTCTAAAAGTGGAGGATAAAAAGAAAAATATGGCTCTAAAGGCCATATTAATTGATGAAGATGAAAACGACAAGGAGTTAAATGAGGAACTCCAAAATCTCGATGAGAGTGAAATTGCTCTACTCACGAGACAACTTCTTCGTGTGCTTCAAAGCAAAGCTAAAAGATATGGAAAAGGCTTCCTAAAATCAAATAATAAACAAAGAGTGTTTAACTCTAACGGAAGGCCAAATTACTCTCAAAATTATTCTTCCAACTATAAGAGTAATTATCCGTCAATGAGCTACAATAAAGGCAAAGGAAATTAAAAAATAAATACCTATAGTAATGCCAATGCCTCTACAAACCATCCTGTTTACACTCCTCCAAAATCTAAAGATCCATCTCCGGAAGAAACACAAGATGTGTGTTTCGAGTGTAAACAACCCGGTCATTATAAAAGAAAATGTCCTAAACTTTCAAAGGGACGAAGTCTCGTGGCCGAAAATGGTTGGGATCTAAGTGAAGATGAATAAGCTCTGGAAGCTAGTGAAGAAGTGGTAAATCTATGCTTAATGGCTCTCGGAGATGAAACTACCTCAACGGAATTCTCCTCTTCAAATCAAGAGGTAACATCTAACTATGTCTCAATTAAATCTTTATTAGATGAATCTAATTTATCTCTTTTAGATATGAATAAGCATGATTTAATTGAACTTGTAGTAAGTTATAAGAATAAATATAAAGATGTTGAACAGAGGTTTCACTTATTATGGTCCGAGAAGATGAAAATTGAGGAAATTCATCATACTCAAAATAAAGAATATACTCGGATGATGGACTCAAAAGTCCAAGATGAGAATGAGATTACATCTCTAAAAGATCAAAACCATCTCATCAAGATTAAGGTAAATAAACTTCAAGAAAATATACTCAATCTTGAAACGGAGAATATATCATTGATTCTCAAAGACGAAGAGATGGAACGTGAGAAGATGCAATTGAATATAATATTTGTAAACTTCACGTTGATCCATTGAACTTAAAGATTCTAAATGAATCAAATGTTCAAGATAAAGAAACATCATATAAAGACAATCTTGATAAAGAAAATGAGTTATTAAAAACCAATGAGCTTAAAGATGAAGCTCTAAGGTTAAAAGAAGAAAATTATAAACTCATAGCTCAAGTTAAGGATCAATAAATAACCTTTAACAATAAGATTGATGCCTTAAAGAAAAAAATGAAAATCTTGAAGAAGTCATTCAATGATTTACAAAGGGCAATAAGATGTTGGATCAAATGGTGCATACAAAAACCTCATATAATCATGAAGGTTTGGGATATAATAAGAATTCTCCTACTAAAGGAAATACTCGGAGATTTGTATCACCAATAAAGACTTCACCCGAATCACCATCTTATAAATGTTCTTATTGCAATAAAATGGGACATACCTTTCAATATTACAAATTCAAGAATGGTGAAATTAAGGGGAAGCATGTATGGCTTCGCAAGGAATCATACAAGAAAGATGATAAACATGTGCCTCGCAAAAATATGGAATATAAGAATCCAAGGAAACAATGGTCTCATCAACCAACTATATTTCAAACTAGAAATACATAATATCATGTAAATGGTAATGCATATAGAAGGCAACAACCTCTTGGTAGAAATGCTTATGCTACTTACCATGCTAATAATAGATATAATGTTTATCATGCTCCACCAAGATTTCATGATAGCTCTAGGTATTATCAACCTCAAACTAGGCCTTATGTATCTACAAATATTTATATGCCTAATGATAATTATACCATGCCTAGATTCTTTCATAAATCAAATATTATATATGATGTACTAACCCCAGGACCCTCAAGACAAAGGGGTACCTATAAATTTAACTAATCATGTATATAGGTTTGTCTTGCCGTGAAATAAGACATATTGTACCCTGATAGTGGATGTTCAAGACATATGACCGGTAATAAGTCACTCTTGAACAATATTAAAAAGGTTACCGCGGGGAGCGTAACATTTGGTGATAGTAGTAAAGGAAACATTGTCGGTATCAGAGATATCGGAAATGGGAAAGTTAAAATATCCGACGTTCAATTAGTCACTGGGTTAAAGTACAATCTTCTCTCCATTAGTCAATTATGCGACAATGATTACAAGGTAATTTTCTACACTACTCATTGTTCTATATTAGATAAATTTGGAAAGTTGGTTCTCACTTGCCCCAAAAATAAAAATGTTTATACATGTGACATGAGCAAGCAAGTGAACGTGTGCCTAATCACTATAAATGATGAACCTGGCTGTGGCATCGAAGATTAGGACATGCCAACATGAAGTTGATAAAGAATATATCAACTAAAGACCATGTCCGAGGTATACCAAAACTAAACTATCATAAAGATCATACTTGTGAATCTTGCGAAGTTGGTAAACAAATTCGAGCTTCTCTTAAAGCAAAGTTTATGGTATCTACCTCGAGACCTCTCGAGCTATTACATATGGATCTTATTGGTCCGGTTCCAATACAAAGTCTCAGAGGTTGCTCATATACGTTGGTAGTTGTGGATGATTATTCATGATTTACATGGACTGAATTTCTCAAAGCCAAAAGTGATGCTTTTGAATCCTCCTCATCTTTATGTAAAAGGATTCAAAATCAACAAAATAAAACCATAGTCTATATAAGGACTGATCATGGTAAAGAATTTGAGAATTCGAGTTTCACCAACTTTTGTGATGAATATGGCATCACACATAATTTTTCCGTTCCATACACTCCTCAATCCAATGGAGTAGTTGAACGGAAAAATAGAACACTATAAGAAATCACTAGCATAATGCTAAATGAATATCGTCGACCTAAATATTTTTGGGCCGAGGCTATGTCAACCGTTTGCCATATTCTTAATCGGGTTTTGCTACGACCTATAAAACAAAAGACTCCTTACGAGCTATATTTTGGCAAAACTCCGAAATGAAGCTACTTTCGAGTATTCAAAAGCAAGTGCTTCATATTAAATTCAAAAGAGTACCTTACGAAGTTTGATCCTAAATCAAACGAAGGTATATTTCTTGGATACTCGAATAATAGTAAAGCTTATCGAGTGTTTAACCTCAAATCACATGTGGTGGAAGAATCTATGAATGTCGCTTTTGATGAAAGTAAACCACCGGAGAAATATAAAGATCTTGTTGACCAAGAAAATGTTGAAAAAGATGATATTGAAAAGGTTATTCGACAATTCGAAAATATGGATCTCGGGACTCCCGTACATAAAAATCCATTAGAATTGGATGAAAAGGAAGATGAACTTCCTAAAGCAATTCCCATTATAAAAAGTCATCCACTGGATAATGTACTTGGAGACTTAAAGAAGGGAGTTCAAATGCAGTCACAAGTTCAAAACATTATGAATCATCTTAGTTTTCTATCTCAAATAGAACCTAAGACCGCGAACGAGGCTTTATTAGACGATGATTGGATTTCTGCTGTGCAAGATGAATTGCTCCAATTTACTCATAGTAAAGTGTGGGAACTTGTCCCTAAGCCTCATGATACTTCCATAATTGGTACAAAATGGGTATTTAGAAATTAATTAGACGAAAATGGAACAGTAGTTCGAAATAAAGCAAGATTAGTTGCACAAAGATATACCCAAATGAAAGGTATAGACTTTGATGAAACATATGTACCGATAGCAAGAATTGAATCAATTCAAATGCTATTGGCTTATGCTTGTCATAAAAATTTCAAAGTCTATCAAATGGATGTGAAATCTGCATTCTTAAATGGGATTTTGGAAGAGGAAGTATATGTGAAACAACCTCCCGGGTTTGAAGATGCAACACAACCCGATTATGTCTATAAATTATATAAAGCTCTATATGGCTTAAAACAAGCCCCAAGAGCATGGTATGAAAGGTTGAGCAAGTTCCTTCTAGACAATAAATTTAAAATGGGAATGGTCGATAAAACCTTATTTACGAGACAAGAAAAAGCTAATATATTACTCGTACAAATTTACGTAGATGACATCATATTTGGTTCAACAAATGATGCACTATGTAAAGAATTCTCCGAAAATATAAGTAAAGAATTTGAGATGAGTATGATGGGAGAATTAAACTTCTTTTTGGGATTGCAAATAAGGTAATCTGATGAAGGCATCCATATCTCTCAATCCAAGTATTGTAAAGAGATGTTGAAAAAATTCGAAATGGATAATGCCAAACCCATCTCTACTCCTATGTCTACATCCGATAAATTATTGGAAGATCCAAAAGGAATTCCCGTAGACACAAAGAAATATCGAGGAATGATCGGTAGCTTGCTCTATATAACTACAAGTCGTCCCGATATTTAATATAGTGTTTATAAGTGTGCTAGGTTTCAAGTAGCACCAAAAAAATCTCATTTATCCACGGTAAAAAGGATATTGAGATATCTTAAAGGAACCACTGATGTTGGTCTTTGGTATCCAAAAGGAATACCATTTGACTTAGTATGTTTTTCTGATTCGGACTATGTCGGGCATTTAGTCGACAGAAAAAGTACTAGTGGTACTTGTCAATTTCTCAGTGGATGTTTAGTTTCTTGGTTTTCAAAGAAACAAAATTCCGTATCCATCTCAACAATCGAGGCTGAGTATATAGCAGCTGCAAAGTGTTGTGCTCAAATACTGTGGATGAAGCAAACACTAGCTAATTACAATATAAAATTTGATATGATCTCAATCTTATGTGATAATAAGAGTGCTATTGATCTTAGCAAGAATCCCGTACTACATTCAAAATCTAAACATATAGATGTGAGACATCATTTTTTACGTGATCATGTCAATAAAGGTGATATAAAAATGACTCATATTGATACTGAGATCAATCTTGCTGACATATTCACAAAACCATTAAATTCTGAAAGATTCACTAAACTCCGCTTAGATTTAGGAATGTTGGAATTTGTGAAATAAAAGGAGAGCTATAAAAAAATCTCAACAATAAGGATATTTTTTTGATCAAGTTATTAAGTTTGTCTAAAACTCATATTCATCAATGAAGAAATTTATTGATCGGGTTAAGATAACTTAAATAGCCCAGATTAACCGGGAAAATAATCTTAATCGAGTGAATATTTATTATTCCATGAGATTTATAATCATTTAGAAGTCACTTTCATATAAATAAACATTAATTGTTTAAGTCATTTATATTTATATATATACCTATTTTGATGTTAAATATATATATATATTTATTTATTCTCAGATATTTACTTACTGATATATATATTATTTTTATCCTTCCAAAATAGATATTATATATATATACATAAATAATTTCTACATATATGAATAGTCTCTTACAAAACAAATTTAAAAATAAATATATAAGGATAAATATATTATAATCCAGCTATATTAATAAATATAGTTTTACAAATATATTTTCTGGATTATTTTTAACCGGCCCAATCAAAATTTAATCAGCCCAAATTTTTATTCAAGCCCATATATATATATTATATTTATCAAATTTTTTTTAACCCAGTCCAATTTTGCTTGGCCCAATTTTAAGAGCCCAAAATATGTATACAATCTTAGCCATCCATTCCTAAAACCTAGTTAATCTGGATCGTTCATTCAATAAAATATATAAACTATACACTGTTTTGTACAGTGCACACACTCGATTCATTTGTAACCCTATTCTTTCGGCTCTCGCCTCTTCTCTATTTCTCTAAAACCCTAGCTCTATATTTCTTCGTTTTTTCTTCAATTCTCGATGAAATTCATCAGATATTATACTTATATTTCATTATTCGTAGTTAGGAACTTGCGATTAATTAATAATCTTGTTTGGGTTGGTAAAATCAAAGCGATTTTCGGTGATAAAAATCGACAATTTATAAATAAATCGAACGAGAATCATCAAATCGAACATTATATTAGTTGATTTTGATATTTTTATGTTCATATTTTTTATCGATTCTAAAAACCCTAACGATTTCTTTAAGTTTAATTACAGGAGAAGATGGAGAAAGATGAAATTCGTTGAAACGGATGGATAAAATGGATGCATGCGACTTGGAGCTTGCTAAACTCGGAGGTTGACTCAGTCCGCGACTGAGTCAACCAGGTAAGATTTGTCCACTTGGCTAAGTGACAGACACAGGTGAGAAATTGACCCTAATTTTGTGTTTTGTACTGGTACTCATAAACCCTAAATGTTACACTGAGTTTCCTATGAACTTCACTGTTTGAATTAAAGTCTGAAGCTGTGTGTACCCTATTTGGAGTTTAATCTATTTTGTTTAATGAAGAATAATCGAGTTATGAAAATTAATTGGTTTGAGCTATTGATGAATTAGAGTACTCGATCAAAGTAAATTTGTTTTGTGATTGTGATTTATAATTATTTGTTTGATATAAAGTTCAGTCGAGAAGTTTTGTTGATTGATCTGGATTGTATCTCTGTGATTGCTTAAAGTAATAATTCGTGTATGATAATTACTTGGTTAATCAAGAATAATTACTCTCAGCACTTGAAGATTAATTTAAATTATGAATATGATCATTGATTGTATGTTATGAGCTTGATAAGTTAATCTGTTAAAAAACTAAATTACTTAATTATAAGTTGAAATTTGTTAGTACTCATAAAAATCAACTGAATATGCTTAGTTGTATTTAAAATCTGTGATTGGAGTGAAGTATTAAAGTCTTTATGAAATTGCTGGTTTAATTTATGGATTTAAAAAAAAGGAAATTTGGTAAAAGATTTACTGATAACAGCTGATTGTTAATGTGCTAAATAACCTTAGTCCAAAAGATTCAGTGTCCTGGTTAATTTGATTTTAAGTCCCTTGATGACTCTGTGTACTTCACGAATCCTTATTTTTTAATGATGAAATTACCTAGGTGTGTTAAAGAATGATGTTGGATTGATATTTTAACACAGCTATATGTATTTGTGATCTGATTACCTGATTAACATTTGTAAGACAATAATCATATGTACTTATGCTCTGATTACCTGATTAATCTTTGCAGAACAATAATTATATGTGTTTGTGATCTGTGTGTTATTAAAAGTATATTACTTGATTTATTGATACAGCTAATGTGCATCATTTTTCTATAGTACTTCAACTGTGATCTGTCTTGGTTGATTTATCACATGTCTCTCTTAACAGTTCATTAATAATACCTTCTTTTAAAAACAAATGGATATTCTTGTTCTCATTCTCTGTCAAGTACAATGTGCATAATCAAGATTACATTTGAATCTGGTCTGTCAATTCTTAAATGATAAAATATATGTGAACTGAACTCTGTATATGCTACCACTTGATTTTCTTATTTATTTGATTGGAACTGAACTATTTACATGTTAACTGTGATTGCCTTTGATAATCTCTTAATTGTTTGGCATGAGTCTGTTCAAAATCTACCTAATTAATCAAAGATTACTGAAATATTAAAAAGTATGTTTAAGTGTGTGCCCTAATTTATGTAAACAAAAGCTATTCTTATATTCAAAATGTATTAACATATGTGCAAGTTGTCCTGATTGTTGTCTTAATCTGGATACATTGTATTTGGATAAAAACCTTCATGTCTATTGAAAGTTGTACTAAATCTGTGCATCATCCTTACTTGAATATATATAATATGTGAACTTGAGTGCAACACTGTTTACTATTCTATGCATCTTTTAATTTGCTTGTGCAGTTATAAGAACTCAGAAAAGGTATAATCAAGTTTGGCTTGTGTAATCTCAGATTATCAAAGATCAAATAATTCACTCACACACCAGCCCTCACAGTAAGACCTGACAGGGGAGCCTTGAGCATCCTTGTATCTGGATCACTGCTATGATTAATGGCCACTTAGAAAATTTAGGTGACATTTTATTCTAAATTACTGCATTTAAAGTGTTATATCATATATAAATGATCTGAGTGTTGTATTACCTTGAATGCTATTTGAATTAAATGAAATCTGATTATGTATTAATATAGATGCATTGTTCTGTGTTAAATGTATCTAACATTCTCTTGGTTGCATCTCATTAATAACATAGTGTCTTAAGAAATAAATGTTACATTCTTTACTTCCACTCAAAAGTTTTCAGAAAATTAATTTTAGTCCAAAAAGTAACAATCTGTCTGCATTAATCTTTTCTCAAAACTGAACATCCTTAAATGCTTTGTATGTCACCTTCTAGAGTCTATGTGGTAGAGTGAGCTGCTTTTCACCTTTATGTCACACATTCTCCCAAATCTGTGTACTTTTTGTACTTCTAACAGTACTAAAACAGTATTTCCTAGTACTAGTTGCATATGTCATCTCTCAAACTTCATACCCTAGCTGCATTATACACATATTTAGGATCTAAAATTATGTGAACCATGCCTCTACACATCAACTCTTGGCCAACTGCATTTAATAAAAATCAATGTTCATGAACAATAAAAGTTTTCTTAAAATTATTTCTAAACTAAAATTGAATTATGTACTATGTGTATGCATATATACTTGTTTACACTTGCTGCATTCACACACAATCACAGTTTATTTGCATAACTTTACTTCACTTGCAACATGAACCCAAATGCCAATCCTTTTTACCCTAAGCCCAAACCACTGATTGAGAACCCATATCTTCTTGAAGATATGGAGAAAAATCAGTTTCAACATCACAAAACATCAGCCTTCAAAACTGTTCAATCTTCATATCCTAAACTATCACAAAAGACATTTTCCACCTAAACAACTCAGAAAGGGATAAAAAAATCACACCATTCCTTTCTACCAAAGCAGAAAATTTCAGAACCCTCATTCCCCTAACCCTAGACCTCCTAAACCTTTGCAAACCAAAGTTTACACCAGAAAGGCCAACCTAAGACAAAATCCAAACACCTCTATGAACACACCAAAACCCCCTCCACCAAAATAGTCAAACCCTTCAAACTCCAAAAAGTTTCTTGAACTTGTCAAAAATGTCCAACCTGGCACTTGTGTTGATGTGAAGGGTGAAGTAGAGTTCATAATTAGAAGGGCTAGGTGGGATGGTCTCATGTATAACTTAGGTAAGCACTACTACACACACCTCATGGGAGAGTTCTATTGTAACATGAATATCATAAAAGGGGTAGATGGCATACTGCATTTCACTACATCAGTCAACAAAAAGGTCATGTGTGTTGATAACAAAACCATTAACAGGGCACTGTATTTACCTTTGCATTTGTGTGAGTTGCCTTGTGAGAATATCTTCTCTGTTTGTTTTTAACAAATCTGAATTTGAACTAATGCTTGGCACTTTTTGTAAATCAAATATTCCTGATGGTCTCTGTGATGTTAATTGTGGTATTCATTTCAAACACTTCACTGGCACATATCAGCATCTTGCTCTAATCATTAGGGAAAATGTTATGCCAAAACCAAATCAAAGTAATTACTTTGATTTCTTTGATATGAAAATTATGTATCTTCTCTGCACTAACAAAATCCACTTCAGTATATCTTATGTTATTCTTCTAAACATGATCAATGCACATCTTGTAGATTATATGCCTTATGGTATGCTAATCTCATCCTTCTTTTGCAACATTAACATGCCTGAAGCATTTTCTAATCTTGATGATTCTCAAATCACTAATGAACACATTAGGCCATAAGTTCCCCTGATGCATTGTGAGCCTCAAGAGGAAACTCCCGCAGTTATTCCTCAGTTCATAAGAGAGGAAGATGTGTTTCTGTCTAAGTTTGAGTCTGTCAAAACCATGTTTCATGAGTTAAAAATTGAACTTAAGAGGGATAAGGAAGAGAACAATGAGATTAAGGAAAAATTAGGAGAATTAGAGAGTTTCACTGCCTCTTGCGAACATAGGATTGTATATTCAGAGCATTTGGTTGCATCTACTCTAGGAACTCCTTGCATGACTGATCAAGATGTTGTTAATTCCTTTCAAGTCCCTATGCATGATAACACTGCTATGATTCATAAGTTAGAAGAAGTTAATGTGGGTGTTAGAGGTCAACTGATTGATAACTTTCCTGATTTGGTTCATATATGTGATGCTGATGAAAATGTGATTGGTTAAGTTTGCTTGATTCTGCTGTTTGATGAAGTCTGATCTGTGATGTTGTACTGGTACTTGCTGTTATATACCTCTTTTGTTGTTTTCTGATGTATTTGTACTTTGTAAGGATTCTGTGTTATCTGTTGGTATGTAATATTTAAACCTTGTTGATCTTTGAATTTCAGAAGTGTATGCACTTCTTTGGTTTGTAATGACTTAAAACAGGTTCAGGATTTTGTTTTAAATAATCAGTGAACCACACTGATTATTGAGAACACTTTTGGTAATATATCATGACTTGTTTGTTGCAGCTGGGTAAATCTGGATTTATCTATCCTATGTAGGAACAATAGTTACACTATCCTGTTTATCTATTCTATTGTGATAAAATTGCTAGAATAATAGTATTTAAGTTAATAAGAGTCAGTCATATTTTTTCAGTCTCATTCTTGTTGCATTCTGCCATATCAAATATCTGGTCCTTGTATTGTATATAACTGACATACAGGAAACTCAAGTGTCCCTGATGAACTCCAAAAGAACAGTATGACAAATTTGATTCACTTGAATTCTAGCAAGAGTTTTTTTTTGGTATACATGGAACACAACTTGACTTCCCAAGCAACCTGTCAGAATCCACAAGGTAAAACAGGTATAAGTTTTCACGCTCTGCTTATTTTACTTCACATACACACACTACATTGATGTATTGTGTTCCAGTCTCAAACCAATCCAACTGTACCTTTTGTGCAAATTGAAAGTGTAAAAGATATTGAGAATAATTATTGTGGATTAAGATATATTGTATTTGCGATAGGTTGTTTAGAAATGTGGAGTTCTTAGAATGTATTAGCTTTCTAAAATGTATAGTCTGGTACTTAGATCTGGAATAGAAATAGAGTGTCTTAGTGTTAGATGTTGTAACATGACAATAGCCAGGAAAGTCGAATTGACAAAATAGTATGTATTAGATCTCAAACTTTGTAACATGAACATAGACTGTATTAGCAACCATTTTTGTAAATTGTGATTGAAAAAATTATGTATTCTAGATTGTAAAATAGTAAGGTCATATTTTCATGAATCATGTTAAGTTGCAGAAGAACAAAATTTGTTTTATACACAATCTGTCTAAGTTACCTGCATATCAGAAATCTGCACAAACTGAAATATACATGCTAAAAATAAAATGGTTGATCATTGATATAACAGATGGCTAAATCACACTATCATATATGCAAGTCTACTTATATAAACTGTTTGACTATAATCTTTAAAAAAATTGAAAAGGGACTCACTACTAATTGATATAATTAGAATTGGATCTTAGAACTTACACCCTAATATATCCTTGTCTCAATCAAAGTGCATCTTATAGTCTCAATTCTGAATCCATGTTTATTTTTTAAATCAAACCATGCGTGCATAAATATTTCTTCTCTTGATAAATTTCTAAACTAAATACTATGCCTTCAAAGATTAGAGGAACTATTTGCTTAAATCAATATAAATACTCTTTTTGGCATGTCCCAAATAAAAGGGGAAGAGAAATTAGACCCCTAATGTTCAATCTGAACAAGTATAAGAGAATTAGACCCCTCATTTTCAAATTGCTATCTTTTTGATATACAAGGATCTATCTGTGCTTCTATTTCTTATGATACATCTAACAAAGTATTTTGCAGGATCTCAAGAAAGAGATTTAATCTCTAAGTAATTGAATGTTTTATGTGCAAAATATTTTTAAAAAATTCATGCATACACCAAGGGGAAGCACACACTGATAATTTTATGTTTGTTTGGCAAATACCAAAAAAGGGAAGATTGAAAGGATATCTTCGATATATTATTTATTTTGGTATTTGTATGATTAAAAATAAAATTAAGAACACGTAGATCCTATAACACCCTCCAAATCCGGGGTATAGATTTGGGGCATTATTAACATTAACTACACACTAAACCTGCACAAGCGGAATATAAATATGATAATTACCCCGAACTACTGCTATCCAGGATCTTTTAAGGTTAAGAGTTGAAAACAAGAACGACACACTAACTTTATTACAAACCCAAATAAAAATAATATGTCTTAAGAACTCTCTTTGTTACAAAACTTTATTCTATCTAAATTCTCACCACACAACTTTTATTCAAACCACACAAAACATTTATTCAACCCAACATTAGTACTTATCCTGTTACACCTGATTAGGTAACTCAAAGCTCTCTTCTGGAATAGGAAGGAACACTCTTGGTATAAGAGGGTCCCGCTGCTTGACTCCCTTCTTGACTACGTGGGTCCTGATGGGTTTCATTCTCTACCTTAACTGTAAAATAATAGGAATAACAATAAAAGGGGATGAGCCAAAATTGCTCAACAAGCCTGCAACAATATATATAGTATAAAGAGGAAAGAATAAATGAACCGATAATCTGGTGGTTTGAACATCCATCTGTTTCTGTGTAGAATAATAATTTGCCATTGCTGGCGAATGCCAAATGAACAAGACTGGAAATAAGAACTAACTATGCACTATAACCTGCTGATCAGTCAGGATACAGTGCGGATCTATACCCAACTGCATAGACCCGACCAACATAAGGAGTATTCAGGCAACCACGGCCTATTAATTAATGGTCTGGGTAAAACCCAGCCCGTATAGTAACCATCCAATCCAAAGCGTAGCATCCGGAACAATCAGAATGCTTTTGATGTATCCAAACACCAGGATATATCAGAGTATATGTAACAAGGGTAAAAGTATTGGAATATGAATAGGGGATTCAATAAATTGAGAAATCAAAAATCAAAATGAAATAGAAACAAGAATCTATAATTGGGTAACAGTGTATATGAACAAGAATTATCAAAGTGTAACTGATATGGAAAATGGGGTGTAATTCATTATTCTGAATTTAGAATAGGGGAAAAACTTGTCTTGCGCATACTTAACCTGGTTCAATTCACCGCCTTCGGTCTCTAGCTTGATCTGCCTTGCTGATACTGAATCAATCATAGAAAGATAGTCGTTTAGATAACTTACTACATACGCGTATCTCGAATTGATACTACGCAACCCTATTAATCTACCCATGCGTTTCTATCTGACTCGCATATACACATATAATTATATAGCACGTATGGTTCACATAATCACGTAAAGCATATAGCACATAAGGCACATAATTAATTTTTGGACTTATAAATATTTTTAGAATCGATACTAGACTCATACCTGTATTAACTAACCCTATTTGATTTTATTATAATTTTTCGGGATTTATTTAACTCGATTCTACCCCTCTTAGGGCCTATAAATCATTAACTATCACAAGACCACTCTCTTTCGGAGGAAATTATGATTTACAATTATTTTTATTGGATTCGTTTCATTTTTCTGAGTCTAGGGGTCTTCGTTTCACTCAATTCGGACTAACGGTTTAATTATTATGAATTAAACAAAATTTAATTAATTAATAATTAATTATAAATAATTAATTATAATTAAATAATCCTTAATTATATTTTTAAATAATTAATTAACAATTATTGTATTTTGAAATAATTAATACCTAATTATTAGGATTAATTACAACTTATTACAATTATTTACAAATTATTATCACTTACTCAATTAGATCGATTATTCACAAATAATCAATCAATACAATTAACTGATATGCTATTTATCGAATAAATAAATATTACTCGAATCATCTAATTCCACGAGCAACTACTCATATTGTGACGGCCTCAACCCCGGGGTCAGGAGCTGACGTCATCAACAACAATAATAACAATCATATTTTAATCTAAATCATTAATAATACATAACTACGACCCCTTTACCAAGACCTTTTCCAGGTTTAAGTATGATTTAGGTTACAACTAACACGAACCAACTTACGACAATCGTCCTGACGCAGCTAACTTAACACAGCAACTCAACAGACCACCCTTGGTCCAACACAACCAGCTCAGAGGAGTCTGACACGAAGGGAACTGGAACCCTGCCCTGACTACCAAACGAGAATCTCCTATGCATCTGCAATACATATAAAATATTCTGCAAGGGTGAGCAATTGCTTGCTCAACAGCACCACTATATGAATAACAAGTAATAACAGTTTAAAGTAATGCGGGTATAGGAACAGAATTTATAACTTGCCAGAAACATGTAAATTAGGTATAAACTGGATATCAAAACTAGCATACTCTGTAAAACAAGATCAACTGTTGTGTGCTGTGCATAAAAACCATAGTTCAATTTTAGCATGCTATTTTCATTTTCAAACCATCCGTCCCATCATAGGAACCATAAAACCATATGTCCCGTTACGGGGACCCAAAATCATTTCTTCCGTTACGGGAACCATAAAATTACAATCAGATATATATTAGATGTTGTCTAGGGATGGCTGATCAGGCCTCCACATAAATTATCTAGGATAGTTGGCCGGGCTATCACACAAAATGTCTAGGAAAGCTGATCGGGCTTTCACACAAAATCACCGGATCCGCAGAGACTAGCTAGGTCTCTGATTAACTATTCTGGACTAATCGGTTATCTAATGTGCGCAACCGAATTAGCCACTGACGCAACGTTATCCAATATATGATTCATTTTATCCAGTTTCAAAATCACTTTTACCTATCTCTTGTTAAAATCAATTCTGTCACAGCACACTATTTAAAACCTCTTTTCCATTTTTAATCACACTTTAGAGATAGGTATTTTCAGAAGTTACTTTTCCCCAAAAACACATATTTAACAACATTTTCAAACAAAGAGGATACGTAACTTAAAACGTTTCTGTTCTATTACGAGAATAAAACAACATCTATTCATATATACTGAACCATAAAAGAATGGTCAGGGGTACTTGCCTTGCAGAGCTTTACCACTATTATCAAACGACCTTGGACTAACTTGGACACTCGGCTTTATCGCCTTACTATTAGATTATCCTGGATCCGACTTCAACATTCAGGTCCTTCTCTTGGAATCTCGCTACGCTTGTCAACTGATTACTAGGTTGTCTTTAGTTCAACTTCGCTTCTAGAGTCCTTCAACTAGATCCTATAGAGCCGAAATAACCTACGTTAGACGTCTAGGTATACTTGACATATCCTCGACACCAATCCTACCCAAACGATAACAATCCCGACTCGTACTTATATATACATTATGATAATACCATAACATACATAACAATCAGGGTTCACGTTCTCGAGAAATCGGTTCAGTGTACGTTTCCAGAAAATACATATACTCGTAATTTTCCGAAATCAGGGTTATCATTTTAGCAAAATATTTCATCACATCGCACCATCAAGTTTTGTATAAAATATACATATATATATAGTCACTCGACGTCCCGATAATTATCGGATACGCTTCTGTATTTCCGTAGTTCAATTTTCTCGGAAATCGGGCAGCGTCTCCTTTGTTTATCGGACTACCCGTCGAACCAATTCGACGTCAATTCACAAACACAACCAATCATAATCCAAAAATCCATAATCCAAATTTCACAATTTTCCAATCACCGCTTTAACTCGGCTAATTCTTATCACTATACGTATTTTATATTTTTAATTTGTATTTTTACATTTATTTATTTTAAAATATTAGGACTCAGATATACATCATCATCGTCCACCGTCCGCTCGTCGAAATTCATCACGGACGGCGGTAAAATCCGCGGGTACCCGATTAATTCGGGTTTTCAACGCGTATTCTACCGATAAATAATTATTTCCCGTACGTATCACAATTTATTTCATTACATAATCAATAAAATACTGCTGAATTAATTAAAAGAAATAACATCAGGATCGATTGAACAAAAAGGATTAGCCAACTTGCATACATCCCGAACACAAGGCCGCCTCGCCGGAAAAAAAAAACTCCGGCGGCAACCAGAATCAGAAGGAACAGCGACAATAACACAGGTCCTCACAGCCAGAACGTGTACATACATACAAGGTATGTATATATATACACAACCAACAACCAACAGATTAATAATTGAGAGCAGGGATGGGCCGGAAAAATCAAGGCGGCCGGCTTACCTGAGAAGCGGAAGAGGAAACCGATAAAAAAAACACGAAGGAGGAGGAATACGGAGCAAAGAGAAGAACGGGGGAGAAGTAAACAGATACAGGGAGAGAGAAGAGATAAGGAGAGAGATGAGGGAGAAAGATGAGTGAACAGGGGGTGGGTTGTTTATTGTTTTTTTCTCTTACTCAATTTGCGACACGTATGATTAACTTGCTGAAATGCTGACACGCGGAATTTGAGATAAATACAAAGGTTTAATGGGTTGTTTTGACCTGAAATTCGAAATTAAACGAACCAAGTCGCGATTAAAATAAACTCAGAAAAGCACAAAAATAGTTTTAAAATTTTCTAAAAATCCCGAAGTTAATAAAATAAAATTTCTCTAATTTTTAAGGCATTTTTGAAATGTAACTCGTACCCGCATTACATAATTAGTGAACCGAGCTGCACTTAAAACAAATTCAGAAAATTACAAAAATAGACTTAAAATGTTACAAATAACCCGAAGTAAATAAAAATGTAAATTTTGAAATTTTAAAACAATTTTTGAAATGTAATTTATTCCCAATTTTCTCAACTAAACGAATCGACGCGCGGGTGAAACTAACTCCGAAAATTTCCAAAATAATTTTAAAATTCTCAGAATAATACGAATGTAATAAAATATAGGTTTCATAATTTTTGAAGATTTCCATAATTAAATATGGATTTTACCATTATACACACTCAGAAAATTATTTAAAAATAAATAATTAATTAAATATTGATTTCTCAATTTTATAAAGTCCTAAAAATAATTATTGTAATTATAAAATTATAAAACCAATTTTAGAGATCATCCAAATATTTATGGAAATAAATCTGCAATTAAATCCACTTTTTAAAGTGGAACAGAACAATACCACTCACTATTTATTACACAAATAATCCCTATACGACCACAGTCACATATAAAAATAGTAACACACAATACACTGCTGGCACTACCAATACACATATTTTATTTATTAATTATTTAATAATTACACACTTAAATAATAAAATATACGAGTCGTTATATTCTTCCCCCCTTAAAAAGATTATGTCCTCAGAATCTGATCTAACTAAACAAGTG
Organism: Apium graveolens; assembly: GCF_009905375.1. Lineage (NCBI taxonomy): Eukaryota > Viridiplantae > Streptophyta > Magnoliopsida > Apiales > Apiaceae > Apium > Apium graveolens. Next base: position 64,563,337 of record NC_133654.1, on the reverse strand, counting down.
AGGATATTTGTCAAGCATATCTGACTCTAACTTCCAGGTATACTTTTCTACTCGGGGATTTATCCATCGCATATTCGCTATAGACATAAATTCATTGCTGAGGACTCATCCTCAACGATCTAGGGTTTGGATCGATCATTCTACGCAGGATAATTTTGGATAAGAGCACATTGGCTCCTAATCAATAATTTGATCCGAATCAGATATATATCACCTTAATATTGATACGCAAGACACATTATATATATATATATATAAATATACTGTAACTGCAGCAGCCACGTCAACTTATGGCAACTATACTTATATTTACCAATACCGCGAATGACTTACTATATTGAGGACTCAACTTGTCCCTTCTGTTCAACTTAACCAATCTCTTTCAGGGTAAACCTTTTGCCTATACCACCATCCTCATTCTATATATTCATAATCTTTCAATGAGAATCCGCTTTCTCTCTTTGTACAGTTCGAGTCATTTCAACTCTTTCCCGAGTACACCACCACCCTCTCGATGTACTAAATTAATTCAGGATTTAACACTATCTCTATTCCTACTTTATCTCAATAGAGTGAGGACCACACTTATGTCCAAACACACTTCATAAGGTAACATTTTCTTACTAACATGATAGCTATTAGCATAGAAAACTCAATCCACAGTAGGTGATTACTTCAGTTTCCTTTGTCAACCCACACATATACTCTTCACATTTATTATATTGACCAAATCATCTTCTCACTTTGACCCTCTATCTAATGGTGATAGATAATACTGATTTTTAATTTAGTTTCCAACATCCGATCACTTCTTATTCATTTCCATCAGTTAAGGCTGGGAAATAGTCTTATATACTAACTTCTCATCGCCTTCATATACTCAACTCAATTCCCAAAGTTTCCAATTCCTTTACTGATTCTTTTGCAATCTTAACCACATTCAATTATTTTTCTCTGCACGCGACATAAACTACTACATTGGCTTTGCTTATATGGTTGTTAGTGAAATACTCAAAATATTTTGTTATTTTCAACCAAATTTCATACTTCAAAACTTAGTGTATAATTGCTTCCCTTCTAATCTTCGTAGGGAAATCCTGGGGCATTCTACACAGACTTTCTTAATCTTTAGACAGCTGAGAATGTTATCAATAAATAAAATTTACTTATCCAAGTACTTCTTACACACTATGTCCCTAAAATCCTTATAGAAAACTAGTACACTTGTGACTTCATATACTATCACCAGAACTTGCAATGCTCATAACTTATCGCAATCCCTGATATTTCCTCAGGTTGAATCTTACCTCAATTATGAGAAATAACTCATTCCTTGAATTAGGCTGCATAAATAATCAATTCTTAATAGAGGTTACTTATCCTTATGCGGCATCTTGTTAAACTTCTGATAACCAATACATAATCTCATAATTTCATTCCTCTTTCCCAACAACATCACGGATGTATTTCAGGGATCTATATCTATTACACTCACTTCCCTTTTTAATTACTTTCACAACTATCGCACTACTTATTTCGTTCCACTGACTTCCAGAGATTCCAGGGCATTTATTTATTACCCAAAATTCCTCCAGCTTAAATATTCTCTTCTTCGTATCCTCACAGATGGTGGATCTACCTTATGTCCTTAGCTTATCACTTCTTTTCTCGCATGATTGGAAGAATTCCCTATTTTACTTCTTACTACAGGACAACCAATCTGATCCTAAAATCATATCGAACTCTTCTAGCTCGAAGGGTGACAAATCAAGTACAACTACGTCCAAGTTTTAAATGCTCGATCTCTTGGTTCTTTTAGAAATTCTGCCTCTAGTTGTGCTGGATATTGGACATTGAGATGTAGTATCTTGAGTAACCGTTCTACAACTCCTTGCAATATGCCCAACTTTTCTACAATTATAACACGTAACTCCTAGATTTTCTGGATTACATTCCGATGCATAATGACCCTTATGTCCACACCTAAAACATTGCACATTCTTTTTGCCTGAACCACTGTGTCTCCTGTCACAGGACTCACAATCCACTGCTGACTTGACTGACTGAGCTAGAGTGGAAGAAATTGAAATAGCACTAGTCCTAGCCTGAAATAAACTCTGTCTCCGGAATCCTTTACTCCAGTTTCGGCCAAACTGATTCTCAAATTCCTGACTGTACTCTCCTTGGTCTACCTTGTCCTTAACACCTTCTGACTTCCTTTTCTTATCACTTTCTTCCTTAACAGCCAACTTCTGGTCACTTTCCATTACCAGGGCGGCCTGAACCATAGAGGAGTATGTCTTGAGTTGCAGTGCCACAACTCCTCTACGAATCTCAGGCTTCAACCCTTGCTGAAACCTCCTTGCTTTCTGAATATCCGTACTTACATATTCAGGAACTAATCGGGCCAATTCTGTAAACTTGGCCTCATACTCCAATACACTTCTCTCACCTTGTTTCAACTCTAGAAACTCGACTTCCAACTGATTCCTTAAAGCATTGGGAAAATACTTTTCCAAGAATAATTCTGTAAATCTTTCCCATGAAACAGGGCCTTATCCTTCCAACACTCGAGTGGATTCCCACCAATAATTTGCTTCATTCTTAAGAAAATAACTCGCATAATCAGTCTTAAGATCATCATTTACTTACGTGAGGGTAAATGCTTTGTCCATTTCCTTCAGCCAATTTATGGCAACAACAGGATCCACTTCGCCTTTGAACTCTGGGGACTTAACAGACTAAAATGATTTAAAACTAGTAGTTTGGTTTAGCTTTCCTTGTTGATGTTGTTGCTGCTGAATCTGTTGGATTAACTTCAACTGTTGTTGTTGCTGCCGGTGCAATAAATCTAGAATTTCATTTATAACAGGAACCTCCGCCAAACTACTACTATTTTCTTTAGACTGGATAGCTTTCTTGGGTGGCATTTTCCTGAAATATAACAGGGAATTTATTCAAAACATAATGAGAATGTATAACAAAATATCACCGTTCAAACGGTGCACCTGTGTCAGGAAAATGCTGCCCAATTAAAGCACCCATGTTCCTATCCTTAGGATCCATTTATAAAATATTTCTAGATTAGCAACACTAGCAACAATAGCAACAATAACCCATAGCAGAATCAACAACAACGCAGAAAACTGGAATATAAAGGTACTAAACATTATGGTATGCCCTCTTAATACAACAACCAAGCAACCTTCTAGCACCACCCAAAAAGGGTAAACTGGTAAGTCAAATTAATCTTAAGAATCATAGACTTGGCTAACGCACTAGCCTGAGGTTCAATCAATCATTCCTCCCAAGGCGACTTCTTATCTCTTAGTGAACCGAGCTGCACTTAAAATAAATTCAGAAAATTACAAAAATAGACTTAAAATGTTACAAATATCCTGAAGTAAATAAAAACGTAAATTTTGAAATTTTAAAATAATTTTTGAAATGCAATTTATTCCCGATTTTCTCAGCTAAACGAATCGACGCGCGGGTGAAACTAACTCCGAAAATTCCCAAAATAATTTTAAAATTCTCAGAATAATACGAACTTAATAAAATATAGGTTTCATAATTTTTGAAGATTTTCATAATTAAATATGGATTTTACCATTATACACACTCAGAAAATTATTTAAAAATAAATAATTAATTAAATATTGATTTCTCAATTTTATAAAGTCCTAAAAATAATTATTGTAATTATAAAATTATAAAACCAATTTTAGAGATAATCCAAATATTTATGGAAATAAATTTGCAATTAAATCCACTTTTTAAAGTGGAACAGAACAATACCACTCACTATTTATTACACAAATAATCCCTATACGACCACAGTCACATATAAAAATAGTAACACACAATACACTGCTGGCACTACCGATACACATATTTTATTTATTAATTGTTTAATAATTACACACTTAAATAATAAAATATACAAGTCGTTATATTCTTCCCCCCTTAAAAAGATTATGTCCTCAGAATCTGATCTAACTAAACAAGTGAGGATATTTGTCAAGCATATCTGACTCTAACTTCCAGGTATACTTTTCTACTCGGGGATTTATCCATCGCATATTCGCTATAGACATAAATTCATTACTGAGGACTCATCCTCAACGATCTAGGGTTTGGATCGATCATTCTACGCAGGATAATTTTGGATAAGAGCACATTGGCTCCTAATCAATAATTTGATCCGAATCAGATATATATCACCTTAATATTGATACGCAAGACACATTATATATATATATAAATATACTGCAACTGCAGCAGCCACGTCAACTTATGGCAACTATACTTATATTTACCAATACCGCGAATGACTTACTATATTGAGGACTCAACTTGTCCCTTCTGTTCAACTTAACCAATCTCTTTCAGGGTAAACCTTTTGCCTATACCACCATCCTCATTCTATATATTCATATTCTTTCAATGAGAATCCGCTTTCTCTCTTTGTACAGTTCGAGTCATTTCAACTCTTTCCCGAGTACACCACCACCCTCTCGATGTACTAAATTAATTCAGGATTTAACACTATCTCTATTCCTACTTTATCTCAATAGAGTGAGGACCACACTTATGTCCAAACACACTTCATAAGGTAACATTTTCTTACTAACATGATAGCTATTAGCATAGAAAACTCAATCCACAATAGGTGATTACTTCAGTTTCCTTTGTCAACCCACACATATACTCTTCACATTTATTATATTGACCAAATCAACTTCTCACTTTGACCCTCTATCTAATGGTGATAGATAATACTGATTTTTAATTTAGTTTCCAACATCCGATCACTTCTTATTCATTTCCATCAGTTAAGGCTGGGAAATAGTCTTATATACTAACTTCTCATCGCCTTCATATACTCAACTCAATTCCCAAAGTTTCCAATTCCTTTACTGATTCTTTTGCAATCTTAACCACATTCAATTATTTTTCTCTGCACGCGACATAAACTACTACATTGGCTTTGCTTATATGGTTGTTAGTGAAATACCCAAAATATTTTGTTATTTTCAACCAAATTTCATACTTCAAAACTTAGTGTATAATTGCTTCCCTTCTAATCTTCGTAGGGAAATCCTGGGGCGTTCTACACAGACTTTCTTAATCTTTAGACAGCTGAGAATGTTATCAATAAATAAAATTTACTTATCCAAGTACTTCTTACACACTATGTCCCTAAAATCCTTATAGAAAACTAGTACACTTGTGACTTCATATACTATCACCAGAACTTGCAATGCTCATAACTTATCGCAATCCCTGATATTTCCTCAGGTTGAATCTTACCTCAATTATGAGAAATAACTCATTCCTTGAATTAGGCTGCATAAATAATCAATTCTTAATAGAGGTTACTTATCCTTATGCGGCATCTTGTTAAACTTCTGATAACCAATACATAATCTCATAATTTCATTCCTCTTTCCCAACAACATCACGGATGTATTTCAGGGATCTATATCTATTACACTCACTTCCCTTTTTAATTACTTTCACAACTATCGCACTACTTATTTCGTTCCACTGACTTCCAGAGATTCCAGGGCATTTATTTATTACCCAAAATTCCTCCAGCTTAAATATTCTCTTCATCGTATCCTCACAGATGGTGGATCTACCTTATGTCCTTAGCTTATCACTTCTTTTCTCGCATGATTGGAAGAATTCCCTATTTTACTTCTTACTACAGGACAACCAATCTGATCCTAAAATCATATCGAACTCTTCTAGCTCGAAGGGTGACAAATCAGGTACAACTACGTCCAAGTTTTAAATGCTCGATCTCTTGGTTCTTTTAGAAATTCTGCCTCTAGTTGTGCTGGATATTGGACATTGAGATGTAGTATCTTGAGTAACCGTTCTACAACTCCTTGCAATATGCCCAACTTTTCTATAATTATAACACGTAACTCCTGGATTTTCTGGATTACATTCCGATGCATAATGACCCTTATGTCCACACCTAAAACATTGCACATTCTTTTTGCCTGAACCACTGTGTCTCCTGTCACAGGACTCACAATCCACTGCTGACTTGACTGACTGAGCTAGAGTGGAAGAAATTGAAATAGCACTAGTCCTAGCCTGAAATAAACTCTGTCTCCGGAATCCTTTACTCCAGTTTCGGCCAAACTGATTCTCAAATTCCTGACTGTACTCTCCTTGGTCTACCTTGTCCTTAACACCTTCTGACTTCCTTTTCTTATCACTTTCTTCCTTAACAGCCAACTTCTGATCACTTTCCATTACCAGGGCGGCCTGAACCATAGAGGAGTATGTCTTGAGTTGCAGTGCCACAACTCCTCTACGAATCTCAGGCTTCAACCCTTGCTGAAACCTCCTTGCTTTCTGAATCTCCGTACTTACATATTCAGGAACTAATCGGGCCAATTCTGTAAACTTGGCCTCATACTCCAATACACTTCTCTCACCTTGTTTCAACTCTAGAAACTCGACTACCAACTGATTCCTTAAAGCATTGGGAAAATACTTTTCCAAGAATAATTCTGTAAATCTTTCCCATGAAACAGGGCCTTATCCTTCCAACACTCGAGTGGATTCCCACCAATAATTTGCTTCATTCTTAAGAAAATAACTCGCATAATCAGTCTTAAGATCATCATTTACTTACGTGAGGGTAAATGCTTTGTCCATTTCCTTCAGCCAATTTATGGCAACAACAGGATCCACTTCGCCTTTGAACTCTGGGGACTTAACAGACTAAAATGATTTAAAACTAGTAGTTTGGTTTAGCTTTCCTTGTTGATGTTGTTGCTGCTGAATCTGTTGGATTAACTTCAACTGTTGTTGTTGCTGCCGGTGCAATAAATCTAGAATTTCATTTATAACAGGAACCTCCGCCAAACTACTACTATTTTCTTTAGACTGGATAGCTTTCTTGGGTGGCATTTTCCTGAAATATAACAGGGAATTTATTCAAAACATAATGAGAATGTATAACAAAATATCACCGTTCAAACGGTGCACCTGTGTCAGGAAAATGCTGCCCAATTAAAGCACCCATGTTCCTATCCTTAGGATCCATTTATAAAATATTTCTAGATTAGCAACACTAGCAACAATAGCAACAATAGCAACAATAACCATAGCAGAATCAACAACAACGCAGAAAACTGGAATATAAAGGTACTAAACATTATGGTATGCCCTCTTAATACAACAACCAAGCAACCTTCTAGCACCACCCAAAAAGGGTAAACTGGTAAGTCAAATTAATCTTAAGAATCATAGACTTGGCTAACGCACTAGCCTGAGGTTCAATCAATCATTCCTCCCAAGGCGACTTCTTATCTCTTAGTAAACCGAGCTGCACTTAAAATAAATTCAGAAAATTACAAAAATAGACTTAAAATGTTACAAATATCCTGAAGTAAATAAAAACGTAAATTTTGAAATTTTAAAATAATTTTTGAAATACAATTTATTCCCGATTTTCTCAGCTAAACGAATCGACGCGCGGGTGAAACTAACTCCGAAAATTCCCAAAATAATTTTAAAATTCTCAGAATAATACGAACTTAATAAAATATAGGTTTCATAATTTTTGAAGATTTTCATAATTAAATATGGATTTTACCATTATACACACTCAGAAAATTATTTAAAAATAAATAATTAATTAAATATTGATTTCTCAATTTTATAAAGTCCTAAAAATAATTATTGTAATTATAAAATTATAAAACCAATTTTAGAGATAATCCAAATATTTATGGAAATAAATCTGCAATTAAATCCACTTTTTAAAGTGGAACAGAACAATACCACTCACTATTTATTACACAAATAATCCCTATACGACCACAGTCACATATAAAAATAGTAACACACAATACACTGCTGGCACTACCGATACACATATTTTATTTATTAATTATTTAACAATTACACACTTAAATAATAAAATATACGAGTCGTTATATTCTTCCCCCCATAAAAAGATTATGTCCTCAGAATCTGATCTAACTAAACAAGTGAGAATATTTGTCAAGCATATCTGACTCTAACTTCCAGGTATACTTTTCTACTCGGGGATTTATCCATCGCATATTCGCTATAGACATAAATTCATTACTGAGGACTCATCCTCAACGATCTAGGGTTTGGATCGATCATTCTACGCAGGATAATTTTGGATAAGAGCACATTGGCTCCTAATCAATAATTTGATCTGAATCAGATATATATCACCTTAATATTGATACGCAAGACACATTATATATATACATATACTGCAACTGCAACTACAGCAGCCACGTCAATTTATGGCAACTATACTTATATTTACCAATACCGCGAATGACTTACTATATTGAGGACTCAACTTGTCCCTTCTGTTCAACTTAACCAATCTCTTTCAGGGTAAAACTTTTGCCTATACCACCATCCTCATTCTATATATTCATATTCTTTCAATGAGAATTCGCTTTCTCTCTTTGTACAGTTCGAGTCGTTTCAACTCTTTCCCGAGTACACCACCACCCTCTCGATGTACTAAATTAATTCAGGATTTAACACTATCTCTATTCCTACTTTATCTCAATAGAGTGAGGACCACACTTATGTCCAAACACACTTCATAAGGTAACATTTTCTTACTAACATGATAGCTATTAGCATAGAAAACTCAACCCACAGTAGGTGATTACTTCAGTTTCCTTTGTCAACCCACACATATACTCTTCACATTTCTTATATTGACCAAATCATCTTCTCACTTTGACCCTCTATCTAATGGTGATAGATAATACTGATTTTCAATTTAGTTTCCAACATCCGATCACTTCTTATTCATTTCCATCAGTTAAGGCTGGAAAATAATCTTATATACTAACTTCTCATCGCCTTCATATACTCAACTCAATTCCCAAAGTTTCCAATTCCTTTACTGATTCCTTAGCAATCTTAACCACATTCAATTATTTTTCTCTGCACGCGACATAAGCTACTACATTGGCTTCGCTTATATGGTTGTTAGTGAAATACTCAAAATCTTTTGTTATTTTCAACCAAATTTCATACTTCAAAACTTAGCGTATAATTGCTTCCCTTCTAATCTTCGTAGGGAAATCCTGGGGCGTTCTACATAGACTTTCTTAATCTTTAGACAGCTGAGGATGTTATCAATAAATAAAATTTACTTATCCAAGTACTTCTTACACACTATGTCCCTAAAATCCTTGTAGAAAACTAGTACACTTGTGACTTCATATACTATCACCAGAACTTGCAATGCTCATAACTTATCGCAGTCCCTGATATGTCCTCAGGTTGAATCTTACCTCAATTTTGAGAAATAACTCATTCCTTGAATTACGCTGCATAAATAATCAATTCTTAATAGAGTTTACTTATACCTATGCGGCATCTTGTTAAACTTCTGATAACCAATACACAATCTCATAATTTCATTCCTCTTTCCCAACAACATCACGGATGTATTTCAGGGATCTCTATCTATTACACTCACTTCCCTTTTTAATTACTTTCACAACTATCGCACTACTTATTTCGTTCCACTGACTTCCAGAGATTTCAGGGCATTTATTTATTACCCAAAATTCCTCCAGCTTAAATATTCTCTTCTTCGTATCCTCACAGATGGTGGATCTACCTTATGTCCTTAGCTTATCACTTCTTTTCTCGCATGATTGGAAGAATTCCCTATTTTACTTCTTACTACAGGACAACCAATCCGATCCTAAAATCATATCGAACTCTTCTAGCTCGAAGGGTGACAAATCAGGTACAACTACGTCAAAGTTTTAAATGCTCGATCTCTTGGTTCTTTTAGAAATTCTACCTCTAGCTGTGCGGGATATTGGCCCTTGAGATGTAGTATCTTGAGTAACCGTTCTACAACTCCTTGCAATATGCCCAACTTTTTCACAATTATAACACGTAACTCCTGGATTTTCTGGATTACATTCCGATGCATAATGACCCTTATGTCCACACTTAAAACATTGCACATTCTTTTTGCCTGAACCACTGTATCTCCTGTCACAGGACTCACAATCCACTGCTGACTTGACTGACTGAGCTGGAGTGGAAGAAATTGAAATAGCACTAGTCCTAGCCTGAAATAAACTCTATCTCCGGAATCCTTTACTCCTGTTTCGGCCAAACCGATTCTCAAATTCCTGACTGGACTCTCCTTGGTCTACCTTGTCCTTAACACCTTCTGACTTACTTTTCTTATCACTTTCTTCCTTAACAGCCAACTTCTGGTCACTTTCCATTACCAGGGCGGCCTGAACCATAGAGGAGTATGTCTTGAGTTGCAGTGCCACAACTCCTCTACGAATCTCAGGCTTCAACCCTTGCTGAAACCTCCTTGCTTTCTGAATCTCCGTACTTATATATTCAGGAACTAATCGGGCCAATTCTGTAAACTTGGCCTCATACTCCAACACACTTCTCTCACCTTGTTTCAACTCTAGAAACTCGACTTCCAACTGATTCCTTAAAGCATTGAGAAAATACTTTTCCAACAACAATTCTGTAAATCTTTCCCAAGAAACAGGGCCTTCTCCTTCCAACACTCGAGTGGATTCCCACCAATAATTTGCTTCATTCTTAAGAAAATAACTCGCATAATCAGTCTTAAGATCATCATTTACTTGCGTGAGGGTAAATGCTTTGTCCATTTCCTTCAGTCAATTTATGGCAACAACAGGATCCACTTCGCCTCTGAACTCTGGGGGCTTAACAGACTGAAATGATTTAAAACTAGTAGTTTGGTTTAGCTTTCCTTGTTGATGTTGTTGCTGCTGAATCTGTTAGATTAACTTCAACTGTTGTTGTTGCTGCCGGCGCAATAAATCTAGAATTTCATTTATAACTGGAACCTCCGCCAAACTACTACTATTTTCTTTAGACTGGATAGCTTTCTTGGGTGGCATTTTCCTGAAATATAACAGGGAATTTATTCAAAACATAATGAGAATGTATAACAAAATATCACCGTTAAAACGGTGCACCTGTGTCAGGAAAATGCTGCCCAATTAAAGCACCCATGTTCCTATCCTTAGGATCCACTTATAAAAGATTTCTAGATTAGCAACACTAGCAACAATAACCATAGCAGAATCAACAACAGCGCAGAAAACTGGAATATAAAGGTACTAAACATTATGGTATGCCCTCTTAATACAACAACCAAGCAACCTTCTAGCACCATCCAAAAAGGGTAAACTGGTAAGTCAAATTAATCTTAAGAATCATAGACTTGGCTAACGCACTAGCCTGAGGTTCAATCAATCATTCCTCCCAAGGCGACTTCTTATCTCTTAGTGAACCGAGCTGCACTTAAAACAAATTAAGAAAATTACAAAAATAGACTTAAAATATTACAAATATCCCGAAGTAAATAAAAACGTAAATTTCGAAATTTTAAAACAATTTTTGAAATGCAATTTATTCCCGATTTTCTCAACTAAACGAATTGACGCGCGGGTGAAACTAACTCCAAAAATTCCCAAAATAATTTTAAAATTCTCAGAATAATATGAACTTAATAAATTATAGATTTCATAATTTTTGAAGATTTCCATAATTAAATATGGATTTTACCATTATACACACTCAGAAAATCATTTAAAAATAAATAATTAATTAAATATTGATTTCTCAATTTTATAAAGTCCTAAAAATAATTATTGTAATTATAAAATTATAAAACCAATTTTAGAGATCATCCAAATATTTATGGAAATAAATCTGTAATTAAATCCACTTTTTAAAGTGTAACAGAACAATACCACTCACTATTTATTACACAAATAATCCCTATACGACCCCAGTCACATATAAATATGGTAACACAGAATACACTGTTGGCACTACCAATACACATATTTTATTTATTAATTATTTAACAATTACACACTTAAATAATAAAATATACGAGTCGTTATATATATAACTACGAGCTACTCGCGATCCTCGAATAACTATCGAACTATTGTTATTATGATTATAGCTTATATGATTTATTAATCAATTAACTATCATTATTTAATTATTCGATACGAATAATTATTACAACACTCTTCGAATAAATATCGCTCGATTAATAATTCTAACTTAACGAATCACTATTCGAATAAGTACGAGTTACTCGCAGTATTCAACTAATTTACGAATTATTATTCGTATTATTCGATTATTTTTAATCCTTATTTATTAATTAATTACTTAATTATTAATTAATTAAATGACTAATAAATAATTAGATAAATAATTAAATGATTAATTAAATAACTAATTTTGAATTTCTAAATTAATAAAATAATTTAGAAATTATTATTAATAATTTTCAAAATTTAAATCTAATTTTTATTAGATTTTTAGAATTATTAAAATCTGATTTTAATTTTACACAATAAAAGAAATTAATTAAAAATCCAAAAACAGAAAACAGAAACTGGGAATCGGGTTTTGAAGATCAGACCCGGGTCGTTTCCCGGGTCGAAACCGGGTCGACTCGGGTCACGAAGAACACCAGCTGCCCAGAAAACGCCGAAGCCGACGGCCTGATTTCGGCGAACCAATTCTGCCACTACAGCGATGCAACGACGAAGTTAGTCGAGGGTTTTCATTCTCCAGCCTCCTAGGAAGCTCGTCCCACCGTTCTTTTTCATCCCCGTCGCACAGGTCGCCATCTCCGGCCAAAAACAAAACAACTCCGGTGAGCTGCAACTGAATCTGACGAGCTCGATTTCCAGGAAAAACGGACATCGTTTGCTTCGTTTCTTAATGGGTTTTCACTCCAAATCGCTCCAGGAATACAATCACGCCAACAACTTCGTCTAATAACCCTGGGAACCATTTTTCCGATCAAAATCATAATATTTCCGGCCAAAACTCAAAGTACCGATTTCGTACAACAAAAATTACACATAATAGCTTAAAATAAAGCTTATTAACTCTACAACCTAACCCCTATAATCAAAATAACCTCAGATTCATACAAAATCAAAAACGAACTAAAATAAAATTGTATAAACTTGAAACTAAGAACTAACACTTAGAACAATCGTTTGTTCAAATAAATAGCATAAATCGACTATAAACAAGTATATACAACTATACCAAGCATCAAAATCAACCCATAACCCCATAATCAAAAACCCCCAATTTCAGTCCAAGAACCTTAAAATATGAATTGAAAATCTAAACAACCAAACATTAAATTGATGGTATGAATAGAAAGTAGAGATCAAGAGCTTTGTTTTGGTTACTCACATGATCGATTTGGATTACAGAATCACTCTCAAATCTGCAGTTGAATTCTTTGGATAATCTTCACCCCACAAATATTTTCTTGAATTTCTGATTTTTTAATTATAATTAACTAAATAATTAATGACAAATCAGGTATTTATATTTATGAAAATAATATCCTAAATAAAATTAAGGGTCTAATTACACATCTAATAAAAATATTTGGCCCCAATTTTTATAATTTTTGGGTATTAATAATGAATTTTTAAATATTCAATAAATAAAAAATAAATGTCAAAAATTCCTAAAAATTGTGAATATTACAAAAATGCAAAGAAAAATGATGTATGATAATTTCATGATCATATAAAAATAAAAATGTGATTTTTGTGGGGTTTTTGGTACCCGAAGGGGTCCGAAAAATTCGTTTTTCGCGAAAAAGGTAAATTTGTCAAATGTGTAGGGGTTCAGAATAACGATATGGTATAGGTTGTTTTTGGCAAAATAAGACCAATGATTTTGTTTGAAATACGGGCTTTTAAAATACTGTTTGAGCTATACGGGTTTTGATACAAAATATATAGCTTACGATAAAACATTCAATAAACATCCAAAACACGTTCGGATCAAAACAGACAACACGTAGCACATAGCAATTAAGGTTTAACGACTCAACACAGTTAATCACATAATAATACACATAATTTATCTTTATTATAATATAATACAAGCGTAATTTCTCGGTCGTTACATTCTCCTCCCCTTAACAGGATTCTGTCCTTAGAATCATACTATGAAAATAACTGAGGATATTTCTCTAACATATCACTCTCGAGCTCCCAGGTTGATTCTTCAACCACTGGGTTTCTCCACAAAACTCTCACTAATGATACAGATTTATTTCTTAATACCCTCTCTTGCCGATCTAGAATTCTTATCGGCTGCTCTACATATGACAAATCTGCCTGAAGTTCTATTGACTCATATTCTATTACATGCCTTGTATCAGGGTTGTACTTATTAAGCATAGATACATGAAATATGTTATGAATATGCTGCATATGGGGTGGTAAAGCTAACTCGTACGTAACCTTCCTAACTTTCTTCAAAATTTCAAATGGTCCAACGTAGCGAGGTTTCAATTTGCCTTTGTTGCCAAACCTAGTTAATCCCTTCCATGGTGATACCTTTAGAAATACATGTTCCCCTTCCTGGTAGTCCACATCTTTTCTGGATTGATCTGCATATTTAAGTTGTCGATTATGCGCTTCTTCAAGTCGCTTGCGGATAAATTCTACTTTTTCCTTGGTCTGCTGAATCAGTTCTGGACCTAGAATCTTGCGTTCTCCAACTTCATCCCAACATGTAGGTGATCTGCATTTTCTCCCATATAAAGCTTCATAAGGTGGCATCCTGATACTTGCTTGATAGCTGTTATTGTAAGAAAATTCCACTAGCGGTAAGTGCTCATCCCAATTGCCTTCAAAGTATATTACGCATACACGTAGCATATTTCCGATTGTTTGAATTGTCCTTTCACTTTGTCCGTCCATTTGTGGATGATAAGCAGTACTCATGTTCAACTTGGTTCCTAGGAATTCTTGGAATTGTCTCCAAAATCTTGAATTGAAACGGGGATCTCAATCCGATACAATCGATACGGGTACTCCATGACGCATTACGATTTACTTGAGATATAAGTGCACTAACTTGTCTAGTGAAAACCTTTCGTTGATCGGAAGAAAATGTGCTGACTTTGTTAATCGATCAATGGTAACCCAAATTGCATCGTGATTTACTTTCGTCCTTGGAAGTCCCACTACAAAATCCATGGCTATGTGCTCCCATTTCCATTCTGGAATATCTAGTGGTTGTAGTAGTCCGCTCGGGCGTTGATGTTCAGTTTTCACTATTTGGCACGTATAACACTTACTGACCCATTCCGCTATCTATTTCTTCATATTTGGCCACCAAAAGTTTTCCTTCAAGTCTCTATACATCTTTGTGCTTCCGGGATGAATCGAATATCTTAAACTATGAGTGTCTTGCAAAATTTCCGCTTTCAATTCCGGTACATTAGGTATCCAGATCCTCGAAGCAACTCTAAAAATTCCTTTAGTATCCTTCTGACTGGTAATCTCTTCTCTTGTCAAATTGTCGATTTTCTCCAATAGTTCCGGCTGAAAAGTCATAGCGTAAATCATTTCAGTAGAGCTTTCTGGAACACGAACTTCAATCTCCAATTTATCGAATTCCTTGATTAAGTATTCTGAAGATGTTAACAGATTCAATCGTTCCTTTCGACTTAACGCGTCTACTACTACATTGGCCTTGCCTGGATGATAATTGATTGAGACATCGTAATCCTTTATTAACTCTAGCCAACATCGCTGTCGCATGTTAAGTTCTTTCTGTGTGAAAATATACTTCAAGCTTTTATGATCCGTATAAATCTCACATTTTTTGCCGTACAGATAGTGTCTCCAAACCTTCAGTGCGAACACAATTGCTGCTAGTTCGAGATCGTGCGTCGGATATTTCTGTTCATGCGGCTTTAACTGTCTGGAAGAATATACGCTTACATTGCCATACTGCATCAGAACACATCCAAGTCCTCGATACGAAGCGTCGCTGTATATGACAAAATCCCCTTGATCGTCAGGTAAAACAAGTACAGGTGTGGTTACTAGTCGATTCTTCAACTCTTAGAAACTTGCTTCACATTTCTCCTTCCATTCGAACTTTTCATTCTTTTGTGTCAACTTCGTCAATGGTATGGCTATCTTTGCAAAATCTTTAATGAATCTTCTGTAATAAGCAGCTAATCCCAAGAAACTTCTGACTTCCGTTGGCGTCTTTGGTCTTTCTAAATTTAGAATAGCTTTAATCTTTGCTGGATCCACTTGAATTCCTTCAATACTGATGATGTGTCCTAGAAATTGCACTTCCTTCAACCAAAATTCATATTTTGAAAATTTCGCATAAAGCTGCTCCTTTCGTAATGTCTCCAATATCGTTCTTAAGTGTGCTGCATGTTCTTCTTCCATCATTGAATAAATCAAGATGTCATCAATAAATACAATGATAAACTTATCCAGGTACTTCTTGAATACTCGATTCATCAAATCTATAAATATTGCAGGTGCATTCGTCAGTCCAAAAGCCATCACGAGAAATTCATAATGTCCATACCTCGTTCTGAACGCAGTCTTTCGAATATCTTTTGCCTTGATCTTTAACTGATGATAGCCTGATCGTAAGTCAATTTTCGAAAACCATGCTGCTCCTTTCAGTTGATCAAATAAGTCATTGATGCGAGGCAAAGGATATTTATTCTTGATAGTTAACTTGTTCATCTCACGATAATCAATACATAATCGCATGCTACCGTCCTTCTTTTTCACGAACAATACTGGTACGCCCCATGGGGATACACTTGGCCTTATAATTCCTTTGTCAAGAAGTTCTTGCAATTGCTTTGCTAATTCCTTCATTTCAACATGTGCCATTCAATATGGAGCTTTCGAAATTGGTTCAATCCCTGGCGCCAAATCAATAGTGAACTCGATCGCTCGATCTGGTGGAAATCCTGGAAGTTCGTCAGGAAAGACATCGGGAAACTCATAAACTACAGGAATATCTTCAATCTTCGGACTTTCTTTGTCAGTATCCAACACGTAAGCTAAGTGAGCTTGACATCATTGGCGTAGCAATCGTTTCATCTGCATTATTGTTAAGAATCTCTGCTGTTGTTTTTCTCCTTTAAATATTACCATTGTATTTTCATCAGTCTGCAATTTCACTTTCTTATTTGCGCAGTCAATCTGAGCATTATTACTAGCTAGCCAATCCATTCCTAAAATAACATCAAATTCCCCTAAACTGAAAGGTATCAAGTCAACTGAGAAATGACATCTCCCTATCTCAATATCACAACCTGGGCATACTTGATCTACCATAACCTGATCATCATTTGCTAATTTTATGACTAGCTCTTCATCTAACCACTGAATCTCACAGTCTATCTTAGAGATAAAATCTTTATAAATAAAAGATCTAGTAGCTCTTGAATCAATCAATACTAGAGCATTTACGGAATTCACAGGGAGCGTACCTGCAACCATATTCGGACTTTGTACAGCTTCCTTCATTGACATGTTAAAAGTCCTTGCCCTGGGTTGATTTTATGGTGGTAGTGGAGGTGGAGGTAATGCTAAAACCCATGAAATGCTAGCGGCCATTGCAACTCCTCAGCAGTCTTTGGCGATATGTCCCTTTCTTCCGCACTGGAAACAAGTGATCTCTGTCTTTCCCATCGGACATTCTCCAGAATAGTGTCCCTTTTGCTTATACTTGAAGCACGTAATATTTGGCTTGTTGCAAATCCAAGTATACTTCTTACCACATGTTCTGCAATCAGGTATAAAAGGTCGAATAAGTTTCTGCTGATTCGGGGCTGGAAGTCGGTTACCCGTCCTTTGGTTGCCCTGTTCTGGTCTCCTGGCATTTACTTTTCCCCGGGCTTGAAATCCCAGCCTTCTGTTGAAACGGTTCTTGGAATTTCCTGGTCCCTTCTCTTTCTGAGCTGCTCCATGGGTGCATATACTGGTGGCTCTAACTCAGGCTCCATCTGTGGAATCTCTGGAATCTCAAACTGTGGCACAGGAACCTGTGGCTCTAAGTCCTCCCACTGTGGAATGTCAACTATATCAGGAACATCAAACATCAGAAACTCCAAAGGTGGAAAGTCAGGTATCTCCGGCTCAAAATAAGGGAAATAATCAACAAAATCTGGTACCTTTGGTGGAGGGGGTATCTCTGGTGCTGGTCCAGGTGGCAATGGTGGAGGTGGTGGTAATGGAGGAAAAATCTGCACTGATACTGGGGCTAGTACTGGTGCTGCTACTGGGTCTGACTTAGTCCGCTCCGTAGATGATGACGAAGAAGCCATATAATATACATAACAATAATAACACAAGAATAATCAAATCACAATCCTAAAACTCATAACTTCTAATCACATAAACAAATAATCCAAACACTCTTACTTCTATCCTCTATGATCTTCCTATCTTATCTTAACCCTAATGTTCTTGTTTTCAAGGGTCAAAACCTATGCTCTGATGCCAACTATAACACCCTCCAAATCCGGGGTATAGATTTGCGGCATTATTAACATTAACTACACACTAAACCTGCACAAGCGGAATATAAATATGATAATTACCCCGAACTACTGCTATCCAGGATCTTTTAAGGTTAAGAGTTGAAAATAAGAACGACACACTAACTTTATTACAAACCCAAATAAAAACAATTTGTCTCAAGAACTCTCTTTGTTACAAAACTTTATTATATCTACATTCTCACCACACAACTTTTATTCAAACCACACAAAACTTTTATTCAACCCAACATTACTACTTATCCTGTTACACCTGATCAGGTAACTCAAAGCTCTCTTCTGGAATAGGGAGGAACACTCTTGGTATAAGAGGGTCCCGCTGCTTGACTCGCTTCTTGACTACGCGGGTCCTGATGAGTTTCATTCTCTACCTTAACTGTAAAATAATAGGAATAACAATAAAAGGGGATGAGCCAAAATTGCTCAACAAGCCTGCAACAATATATATAGTATAAAGAGGAAAGAATAAATGAACCGATAATCTGGTGGTTTGAACATCCATCTGTTTCTGTGTAGAATAATAATTTGCCATTGCTGGCGAATGCTAAATGAACAAGACTTGAAACAAGAACTAACTATGCACTATAACCTACTGATCAGTCAGGATACAGAGCGGATATATACCCAACTGCATAGACCCGACCAATATAAGGAGTACTTAGGCAACCACATCCTTAATTATATTTCTAAATAATTAATTAACAATTATTGTATTTTAAAATAATTAATACCTAATTATTAGGATTAATTACAATTTATTATAATTATTTACAAATTATTATCACTTACTCGATTAGATCGATTATTCACAAATAATCAATCAGTACAATTAACTGATATGCTATTTATCGAATTAATAAATAATACTCGAATCATCTAATTCCACGAGCAACTATTCATATAACTACGAGCTACTCGCAATCCTCGAATAACTATCGAACTATTGTTATTATGATTATAGCTTATACGATTTATTAATCAATTAACTATTGGTATTTAATTATTCAATACGAATAATTATTACAACACTCTTCGAATAAATAACGCTCGATTAATAATTCTAACTTAACGAATCACTATTCGAATAAGTACGAGTTACTCGCAGTATTCAACTAATTTACGAATTATTATTCGTATTATTCGATTATTTTTAATCCTTATTTATTAATTAATTACCTAATTATTAATTAATTAAATAACTAATAAATAATTAAATAAATAATTAAATAATTAACTAAATAACTAATTTTGAATTTCTAAATTAATAAAATAATTTAGAAATTATTATTAATAATTTTCAGTATTTAAATCTAATTTTTATTAGATTTTTAGAATTATTAAAATCTGATTTTGATTTTATACAATAAAAGAAATTAATTAAAAATCCAAAAACAGAAAACTGAAACTGGGAATCGGGTTTCGAAGATCAAACCCGGGTCGTTTCCCGGGTCGAAACTTGGTCGACTCGGGTCACGAAGAACACCGGCTGCCCAGAAAACGCCGACGCCGGCAGCCCAATTCCGGCGATCCAATTCTGCCACTACAGCGATGCAACGACGAAGTTAGTCGAGGGTTTTCATTCTCCAGCCTCCCAGGAAACTCGTTCCACCATTCTTTTTCATCCCCGTCGCACAGGTCGCCATCTCAGGCCAAAAATAAAACAACTCCGGTGAGCTGCAACTGAATCCAACGACCTCGGTTTCCAGGCAAAACGGACATCGTTTGCTTCGTTTCTTAATGGGTTTTCACTCCAAATCGCTCCAGGAATACAATCACGCCAACAACTTCGTCTAATAACCCAGGGAACCATTTCTCCGATCAAAATCATAATATTTCCGGCCAAAACTCAAAGTACCGATTTCGTACACCAATAATTACACATAATAGCTTAAAATAAAGCTTATTAACTCTACAATCTAACCCCTATAATCAAAATAACCTCAGATTCATACAAAATCAAAAACGAACTAAAATAAAATTGTATAAACTTGAAACTAAGAACTAACACTTAGAACAATCGTTTGTTCAAATAAATAGCATAAATCGACTGTAAACAAGTATATACAACTATACCAAGCATCAAAATCAACCCAGAACCCCATAATCAAAAACCCCCAATTTCAGTACAAGAACCCTAAAATATGAATTGAAAATCTAAACAACAAAACATGAAATTGATGGTATGAATAGAATGTAGAGATCAAGAGCTTTATTTTGGTTACTCACATGATCGATTTGGATAACAGAATCACTCTCAAATCTGCAGTTTAATTCTCTGGATGTTCTTCACCCCCACAAATAGTTTCTTGAATTTCTGATTTTTTAATTATAATTAACTAAATAATTAATGACAAATCAGGTATTTATATTTATGAAAATAATACCCCTCAATAAAATTAAGGGTCTAATTATACATCTAATAAAAATATTTGGCCCCAATTTTTATAATTTTTGGGTATTAATAATGAATTTTTAAATATTCAATAAATACAAAATAAATGTTAAAAATTCCCAAAAAATGTGAATATTACAAACATGGAAAGAAAAATGATTTATGATAATTTCATGATCATATAAAAATAAAAATGTGATTTTTTTGGGGTTTTTGGTACCCGAAGGGGTCCGGAAAAGTCATTTTTCGCGAAAAAGGTAAATTTGTAAAACGTCTAGGGGTTTAGAATAACGATATGGTATAGGTTGTTTTTGGCAAAATAAGACCAATGATTTTTTTTGAAATACGGGCTTTTAAAAAACTGTTTGAGCTGTACGGGTTTTGATACAAAATATATAACTTACGATAAAACATTCAATAAATATCCAAAACACGTTCGGATTAAAACAGGCAACATGTAGCACATAGCAATTAGGGTTTAACGACTAAACACAGTTAATCACATAATAATACACATAATTTATCTTTATTATAATATAATACAAGCGTAATTTCTCGGTCGTTACAGATCCTCTCCATTAGGACATGAATTTAATTGATCCAAATCAAAGTCAAAAAGTCAAACTAGCAAAATCATGTCTTTTAAACAAATAAAAGAGATATTCCATTTTAGTAAAATATCAAAATTATACCTTTATGGAATATATCTCTAAGGCAATATGATAAAAGAAGAAACATCAAGATATGATATTTTTTAGATCTATGCTGCAACAGGAATATGGCTACAAGGTCGAAAAAGGAATATTGTAGAAATATTCTTTAGAGGTCTCGTGCTATATCAAAAATATTTAACTCTTCGCTCCAAAATATATCTCTACATATATCAAAAGAGTTTTTATTCAAAGATTATTAATATTCATGATTGAAATATTAATATCCAGTTCTGCAACTCATTTATGTATACTTACAGTAATTTTCTGTCGGTTCGTAAAATCAGCATTTCTCGGAGAAAATTATTTAAAAATACTAAAATACATTTTGTATCATCCAAATATATTTTATATATTAGGAAATATATATTAAGTATTTATTCAATTCAAAACTTTGGTCAAAAGATCCATCTCCTTTATTTCAAGACCAGTGATATTTTCACTCGGAAGAAAGGCTAACAAGAACGATTTTATTTTTAGAAAAAAAAACTTTCACATGCTAGAATTACTTGAAATTTGGTATGGATTATTTAAATGGTATTCTCTAAGTATGGTAAAAATTTCGTAGCATTCAGAGAATTTTTGTCCGGGCACAAAAATTGAGGCAGTTGGTCCCACAGTTGACCACGTTTGACCTAGTTACCATTGACTAAAGTTGACCAAACCTTGCAGGACATCATTTTATATTATTTAAGTAATTATCATATTTTTGTGGTATTTATTTAGGAGTTTTTAAGGTGGTCATAATTAATTGTGTTTAATCCTTATTTAAGTGATTAAACAATGATGAAAAGAAAAGGAAAATATATATATTTATTTAAATATATCAGCTGAGATTTTGAACCCATAAAGTTATTTGTCTCATATGGCAAGTTGTAAAGAAACACACTTTGCTTTCCATGTCATCAATCCATGTGGCATACATCATCCACCATCCATTTTCCTCAAATCTCCACCATTCAATCCACCCAACTTCTCCTATAAATAAACCCCCGCCCCAACCCATTCTCTTCAAGCTAAAGAGCCACAAAGTTGATGGGATTTTTTTAAGAAGTGCTTCTCTTCATCTCTTTCAAATTCTATACACACACTTCTTCTCAAAAACCTTCTATCTCTTCTATATATTTACATATATACAAGGTTTTTGAAACTCAAGCTTAGCTTCACCCAACCAAGCTTTATCCCACCAAGTGAGCTCATCCACTACCATTTTCCGACCTCCCGAAGGGCTGCCCAAGTTTGACCAAAGTACCAAAATCCGGCCGAACCTCCGGCGAATTTTTCCGGCGAACTTTTCAAACCGTTCTTCAAAAAGTGGTAACTTTTAACTTCTTATTTGAGTTCTTTTTATGTGAGCCTTGTACTTAAATTCTCTACTTCATCTTAATCTCTAATACAAGATCTCTTATAAACAAAGTTCTGAATAGAACTAAGATTCGAACTCGGAATTTGAATAAGTACTTGATCTTCACATAAATCATCTCAAGAAGAAGATCCATAAACAAAAGTACTTCATCTCCAAAGGGGAGATTATATTTGACCCAAGTTCACAGTTATCCAATTATTTTTATTATTGGACCTTGGATAACTATTATTCGTGCACATAAAATATTACGAAGTAAAGTTTTAATCCCTTCTAACATCTCTAGTGTTCCGGGGGATTATAACTCGATCTATAAACACTTCGTAATTTGTCAAATATCAAAATGGATTAAGTTCACGAGTTAGCCAATTACTTGCACTTTATTTAATTGGATCTTGGCTAACACATTTCGTGCACATAAATTATTATGAGGCATAATTTTAATCCCTCTAACATCCTTAGTGTTACGGGGGATTATAACTCGATCTATAAACACTTCGTAATCATCCGTTAAAATTAAGGACGAATCAAATCCACGAGTTAGCCAATTAATTTTACCCTATTTAATTGGATTTTGGTTAACACATATAGTGTATATAAACAATTACGAGTCATATCGTATAAGCCCCTTCTAACATCTTTCAGTGTTCCGTGGGGTTATACTACGATATCTATAAAATACTCGTAATTATTCGTCCAAACTTTGAAAGCACAACCTTAAGCCAATTACTTGCACTTAACTTATTTGGATCTTGGATAAGACTTATAAATCTTATAAATGTGCTTAAAGTTAAAAGAGTATACTTTGACCTTATAATCGTCAATATACAAGTATACCTTAAAACCTTAAGTTGATATACTTAAAGGTAAAATTACAACTCCGAGGTTGTAATTAAAGTATTCTTCGATCTATAAATATATAATCGAAAGAAGAAGAATACTAAAGAAGTCATAAGCCATAGGTGCTTAATATAAAAAGACTTCTCATATTACTCCACCTATCTATTTAATCTATAAAGGAGTAATCATAAAAATACTTGGACTACTATTTATTATCTTAAGTCAAGTATTCTTATTTAGTTTTAATATTTTTATTTGAATATTATACTATTTGTGGGCTAGTATAGTAACATACTAGTTCAAACCTTATTTTCTATACTTGGTTTGTTTCGCGGATTGTCTTATTAGTTTTGTAGTGAGGTGGAGTGACGTGAGGTGATTCTCATTCTAAGACCCAAGTCCTAGACGTACTAACGGGGAGTTAATAGTCTTCGCACCATGAAGAAGAGGAAAGACCCAAGACCGACAAAAGCTAAGGAAGCCAAATCCACACAAAGGCTCTACAACAACTTTGAAGAAATAGCGGGGAGTTATTGTCTAAGATAAGTTGTGTAGGTATTACATTTATCTTGAGGTGGTGACCCTTGTGTTACGCACCAAGACAAATACTTGTAAGGGTGTAAAGGCTTCTCCGCCTACTAAAGGAGCGAGTTTATTATAAGGGAAAATCCTGAGTCCGGGAGAGGAGCTCGGGGACTGGAGTAGGGGTGAGCGAATCTATTAGAGGTTGCGCCATCGCGAACCAGGATAAAATCACTGTGTGGTATTTTCTTTCCTTGTATTTTATTTTCCGCACATATAAACTGCATAACCATTCGGTAAAGTTTTAAAAAGGGATAAATTATTTTAAAATGCCATAACAATTTTTAAATTGGTAATTAAGCTATTCAACCCCCCTTCTAGCTTAAAATAGCCCTCATACGGGACCTAACACCCTTGTGATCATGGATTATTAGTGAATAGTTATAACTGTTAAAGTCTGTGAAAATTGCAGCATCACTACTAGAAATATGGCATTAGACATCGGTTATAAATCGATATCTTTTTTCAAACCGATGTCTTCGCATGTGTAGAGAAAATTCAGGGTCTATTATATCGATTTTAACTGATGTTAAAGGTGAAGATATGCATCGATTTTCTTATATATTTCAATGTTAAATTAGATATATCACATCATTTTTATTTCCGAAACCGATGTATAATACCTTGAGAGAGATCACTTTAAGCTTCTATTCCAATGTTAAAATCTTTATTAGACATTGGTTTCCATTTAACTAAATGATGTAATATATATGTAAGAAACATTGGTTTCCTTTCGAAATTCAATATGTTTTGTTATTTTACGCATCAGTTTTTTTAATGATAAACTATTTTTAATTTAGTTTAACACATCATTTTTTATGTTTTATCATAACCTTGTGACATTGTATTTAGTTCAATTACTATATATCATTAAATGCCAAATTCACTGCAAGATCAAAAATATAATCCAAGAAAATCTAACATTCTAACCTTAAAACATCCAACAATCTAAACTAAATTTCATTCATAAGTACCCAAATATAAAGATACATCCTTTCACTCATGACCTCAATACTGCATTTTTTCTTAGTCCACGCATAAAGGAACATCCTGAAGAAGTGTCTACAAGGAAGGTGGATATCACCTTAGTACCCTCAGTATTGTCCAACACCAGTACTGTCCAACATGCGATTGTGACTTTTAACTTCCTCATGGATATCACTTGTCAACAGAGATGACATGCATTCGCAATTGTTAGTACACAAGGCTCATGAAACTACAAAATTACTAACATCTAAACCTAGTTTCTACTTGCTTTCTTTCCTGTTAAATTAAAACCAACTTCTTTTGTCACTTCACTATACATAATGAAAACTGTGGACAATTATATGGCATAAACTGAACTGATTATGAGATTTTATATATAACAGTAAATAAGAATATTATTCTTGGTTGTAACTTTATGCTTTCTTTTTTATTATTAAAAAACTAAAAGGTACAACTCGGCATATAATGAAGCTCTACAGAATCTAATACACACACCTCTAATATTTTCTATGAATTTGAAAATTGGATTACGTAAAATAGCCTATAAACTAGCCTAGTTAGCTGAATTGGTTATTTACATCAGCTACATGAAATGGCCCTTTTTACGTTGACATTTATGTATGTGCGCACGCATAGCTTATCTGTGTCTGAATTATTTCAGTTAATTACCACCTAATAACATAACATAAATAATAAATCTCCTAATAAAGTAGCATTCTGAATAAAGTTTTAACTTAATAATATGACAAGAGAGCCTATTTTGCTTATAATTTCTAAGAAATTAACTAATCCAAAATTACCCATCAAAAATTGTCACTCACATGCAATATGGCTCCATAGTTGCATCCATTAAGAGGCATTGCAATAGAAGAAGGATTTGATGCATCTGCATAATCAACAAGGTTGATAGTACCCTCGCCAAGAATGCTAGCCCGTGATGAACCCTGAGGTTAAACTACTTATGATGAATAACTAGCCTCAAGTACTTAGGATTCATCAATATAATCATAACAAAATAATTGCCATCATGAAACTCCATGATAGTCTAATGCTTGTTTCCTTATTTCTTTACCGATCACATCATGAAGCTCTCTTACCATCATGAGATATGAACACATTCAGGAGATCCATCCGCTAAAGCAAATAAAAATGAGGGATCGCCATATTTGCCTAAAACATCCACATTAGCCTCTTCGTACTCCAAAATAACATTCACAAGATCTGAACTACCATGTCTACAAGCCAGGTGAAGAGCAGTTTGTCCATCAACATTGAGTTTATACCAATTCTTGATGCAATTTTAGTGAGCAAATCCCTGCACAAACAAGAGGGAGAAGGCAAAGCTAATTAAAATCTCCCCTTCACTCTTTATATTATTCCAATAAAACACTATGAAAGTGAACCCACCTAAGACCAAACACATTGCCTTCACAGACTAGCTGATGCAACTGGCATGAATCATTCTGGGATGTAATCAAATCAGGTAAAGCTTGTTTAATGCCATTTTTAGGATAAATGGGCATATCACTGCATACATGTACAACACATTAGAATACCTTTTTTTACTAAAAACTACATATATGTATATCCGAAGAAGATGTACACCAACTACGCTTGCATATTGAGGAGGTTGTCTACGAGCCTTGACAACAGCTCGATAAATTTTCTCTGCACTTAAGCCAACCCACCTGCAAATATAAAATAAATCGTTGTCACTATTAGTTGTTATTTTTTATAAGAAGGTGTATCTTTATCAGATAGACGAAGTAACCACACATACGGAACAGAACCAGTGCACATTTTCACCAATGTCCAACCAAAGCTCCAGGCATTTGATTCTCCTGATAAGCTCCACTTAAGCCTGATACATCCAAACTGAATCTCGAGCTTTCTAATATCAAGTTTATTCATATAACACAAACACTATAAAAATATAAACTAACAAAACTAATCACACTTCTCAATTCCACAACACATTCATTCACAATCAACATATACATACATTATTAATTTAACGCATACCTGGTCGCCACAATTTCTAAGCAAATAATATCCTTACAAATCTCTCCCTGGATATAAAAAAGTATAAGTAATTAAAAAATAAAACAAAATTAAATTGAAATTAAATTGTGTTTGATATATACAACCTGATGATGGAGGAATTAAATTGGATGTTAGTGAGGCTACAAAGCTTAGTGGTTTTTTGAATCGGAGGGAATAAACCCTAATTTTTCACCTCCTTCGATTAGAACATACCTCAAACTAGGTTTGTGCTTAGTTAGGGTAATGGTGAGAGAGATGCAGGTGACTACAATTTGGGATGAATTTCTTTAATTAGGTTTATAAGGGTTATAGAGAGAGAGAGAGAATGGAGAGAGAGAGAGAGAGTGAGAGAGAAATGAGAAGACAGACAGTGAGAGAGAAGAGATAAAGTGGGATGGAAAAGGGGAAAATGGGGGAAATAAAAATTTTGTTCAAGGGGGGAATTTTTTGGTGTATTAATGGGGAAAAGTGAGAAGCAGGATTTTCAATTTTTTTAAAATAACAATAGACACCTGCTATTTTATAGATGTCTTAAACCATCTTTAACATCGCTTTAGAAATGATCAATGTTAAAATTATTTTTGAAATTGGTGATATTTCTAACCGATATTAAAGGGGTGATGTCATAGGCAGTATTTCTAGTAGTGCATCTGTATTGACATTCAGTTTGCCTTTTAATGGACATTCTCGGCAATCCTTGCCATCCGCTTGAGTAGCTCCTCATTGTGATCACGAATTATTAATGAGTAGCTATACCTGTTAGAGTCTGTAAAAATTGCAGCTTCCGTATTGACTTTCAGTCTGTATTCTAATAAACATTCACAGTGCTTCTTGCCATCCGCTTGAGTCATAAACCCAAAAAAGTTAATAAATGTCTTGTCTTGAGCGTTCCACCAATGACTGAAAGTGAGCTTGTTATTCCCCAACAATCTAACAATAGAATTATAGAAGGGGGTTGAATGTAATTCTTGATTTCTTTTAGAAATTAAGAAAACTCTTTACAAATTATATCTGTGTTTAAATATGCAAGTGTGCGGAAATGATATATATATATATATGTATATATATTTAAGACACAAATTAATTAAACACAAGGATTTAAAAACTTTCTGGTGGATTGGTCTTTTCCACTAGAGATATATATCGATTGAGAACTCTATGATGCAAGAATGCACCATAACTGATTACAAGTAAAGTTACAATGAAAGAAAGAGAAATTCCTAACAGATGAAGCTTTTTCTATTTCTTAGTTCAGTCGATCGATAATTATTCTACTTTCTACTCTTGGTTTATATACCACCAATTTACACATGAAAAAGACAAACATATAAAACAAAATGTCTAAGTTTTCTTCATCTCTCTATCCAACATCTTTATATTTCTTCAAGTAAGTATGTAAATGAAAATGCTTCTTTATTCTCATAAACCTGTAAATAGGCTGCCACATTCCTTTTGTATACAATCAACCCATGTGACTATCAAGTCACTATCAACTGCAATTTGAATTTGTTATCCATGACTTTGTAGATTATCCGTTGAGTCTCTATTGGATCATCCGTCGAGAGTATCTTGAGTCATCTGTCGAAGCCTTGTAATATCATCCGTTGAAAGTATTTCTATAGCAGTTGACACAATTTCATTCATGCAAAATTACAAGGCATCTAATATTTACAATTAGACAACCTATTTTTCATATCATTCTAGTAGTCAACATGACTTAAAATATCCTACAACCTCTAATTCTCTAAAACATTACAGTATACGGGAATGTGCTACAAAAACTTATTTAAACATAAGCTACTCTATCAATGGATGAACAAGTGTGGTTATCCGTTGATAGTTACAGCTTAATTAAATCTACTAAGGTATTTTGGTGAATTATCATCAAGCCTACAATATATTCCTAATATACTACCCCAATTTATGTCTACTAGAATTATAGGTATAATTTAGGAGGACTTTATAAGAACAAAACACCTTATACAAAATGATCATTCAATAGTAGATAAAAATGATAAGTGCTGCAAATTTTATTGAAATTGATAGAAGAAAGTTCACAGAAATCTCACAAGCCTTGTTCAAGGTGATCCTCTAGACTGAGAAAATTAATTCCTTTTTCTTGAGTACCTAGTATTCTTTCTCAGCTTCTCATTGTTCTCTTCTATTTGGTGTTAGAGTTGTCTGTTGAACTCAGATTCATCTTCATTAGATAGATCCAACATCTCCTGCATTTTATTGAGAGTCTCATTATTTTATATTTTTAGCTGATCCTCTAGTCTGAAGAATCTTCTGGTATTTCTTTTATCTCTCAACTCCATCAGCCAGTATGGCCTCAAGTGCACTCTACTTCCAGTGTAAGGAATAGTTAAGATTCTTGGTAGTGCACTTGGGTCTCTCCAGCTTTGTCTTATTTGTTGGATTTTGTTAAGTATCTCTGTTTTGGCCACCTTGGTGAATCCAAAATCTTTATTGATTGCAGAGAATACTTTAACTAAGACAGTGTAGCCTTCATTGAGAATCCCATGTAGAGGCCATGTGATTTCCTTGCCACCCCTGTACTCGAACACCAACCTTTCCAGGAGTCTGTTGTGGGCATCAATTGCTTTACTTCATCTAGCTCATCCAGGTAAAGGTTGAGATCTTTTGTTAACTGTTGGCTTGGGTTTGGATAAGGTTTTGGATTGGAATGGGACATACTTGACTTGCTTGCTTGCGGATCTCTTTCTTCTTTTTGAAGTAGTTGGAATTGGGATGTTTAGCTCAGGTATAGGTAAGCTTTCCAAGTCTATGGGTTATCCTTGGGAATGATTGGCTCACCATGAAAGTTCACACCGGGATGGATCTTGATTTCAACGTGCTCCATTGTGGGCATAGTTGGTTGATTTGTGGTATAGACTGAGTTGGCTTGTGTTCTTCCTTTTCTTCTTTAAATATCAGCATCCTTTTGGCTCTCTCCATCAAATACCCTTTTCCTGATTTCTGCTTTGGTTTCTCATGCTTCTCAGTTTTAGTTATGGTAGCAGGCTTCTCAGTTTCTGACTTGGTAGCAGGCTTTTCATTTTGTTTCTTTGTTGATACCTGCTTTTTCTGAGATTTGAGCCTCAATCTCTCTTCTCTTTTGGCTTCTCCAAATTGAGGTTGTCCGGCCATCACACAGATTAGTTTTCCTTTCTTGTAGATCTTTGCTATCTTTTCTTCAAAACTGAGTCTCTTGAATATTTGTGATTTGTAATAGAGTGACCAAGCAGCTTCTTTTTATCAGGTTTAGGAGTTGAATAGACTAGGTCCAGTGGATTTTTTCTTGAGTGTTTTGATGAGTATTTCTTAGGCTTCAAAATTACACTGGCCTGTTGATGTCTTTTAGATGAGGTTTGACCTTTTTCCATGTTTCCCGACTTCATTTCATATATTGGAATTGGTCTCAATTGAGTGGAGTCTTCACAGATTTGTCTTGATTGGCAGTTGGACCAAATTCCTTCTCAATTCTTTTATCAATTTTCTTCTTTTGCTCTTTCATATTGAGTTCAGCTGCTGCTAAATTGATCATATCAATGTTGTCAAATATTGATGGCTTTGTGAAGGTAAAGGTTGGAACTATTACCTTACTGACTTGGACATGCACATCATTCTCCCCCTTTTTGTTATCATCAAGTAAGGCAGGGTTGAAAGTTTGAGCAGCCACCAATTTCTGTAGTAGAAGAGTTTGAGTTTGTTGATTGGTAAGGATTTGAGCACGGTCAGTTTACCAGGAGGATCGCCTTCAGGAGATCCCAGAGGCTCGCTCGGAAAGGCTGTTAATTGAGTTCTCCTACTTTTTATTATTCTCTTTTATTGGGTGTTGGAGTTGTCTGTGGAACCCGGATTCACCTTCATTAGATAGATCCAACTTCTCTTACATTTCCTTGAGAGTTTCATTGGTTGATATTT
Source organism: Apium graveolens (assembly GCF_009905375.1). Classification (NCBI taxonomy): domain Eukaryota; kingdom Viridiplantae; phylum Streptophyta; class Magnoliopsida; order Apiales; family Apiaceae; genus Apium; species Apium graveolens. The sequence continues at coordinate 64,532,033 of NC_133654.1, read as the reverse complement.
TTAGTTGGTCTTCCAGTCTGAAAAATCTTCAGGTATTCCTTTCATCCTTGAACTCCATCAACTAATATGACCTCAAATCAACTCTACTTCCAGTGTAAGGAATAGTTAAGATCCTTGGTAGTGTATTTGGGTCTCTCCAGCTTTGTCTTATTTGTTGAATTTTGTTAAGTATTTCTTTTTTGGCCACCTTGGTGAATCCAAAATCTTTCTCGATTGTAGAGAATACTTTAACTAAGACATAATAGCCTTCATTGAGAATCTTATGAAGAGGCCAAGTGATTTTCTTTCCACCCTTGTACCTGAACACTAACCTTTCTGGATGTCTGTTGTGGGCATCAACTGCTCTCACTTCATCTAGTTCATCCAAATAAAGATTAATGTCTGAAAACTCCTTTATGTCATAAATAAAGAGTTGATCTCCTTTGTTGACTATTGGCTTGGGTTTAGATAAGGCTTTGGATTTGGATGGGACAGACTTAATTTGCTTGCTTGCAGATAACTTTCTTCTTTTTAAAGTGGTTGGAATTGGGATGATCAACTCAGGAATATGTAAACTTTCCCCATATATTGGTTCATCCTTGGGAATGATTGGATCACCATGAAAGTTCACACTAGGATGAACCTTGAATCAACTTGCTCCATTGTGGGCATAGTTGGTTGATTTGTGGTAATAGACTGAGTTGTCTTTGGTTCTTCCTTATCTTCTTTTTCAAATATCAGCTTCCTTTTGGCTCTCTCTTTATTATACCCTTTTCTTGATATCTTTGGTTTCTTCTTTGGTTCCTCATTCTTCTCAGTTCCAGTTATGATAGCAGGCTTTACATTTTCCGACTTGGTAGTAGGCTTATCAGCTCGTTTCTTTGCTTTTAAGTCAGTTAGCCTTTTCTGAGATTTGATCTTTAATCTCTCTTCTCTTATAGCTTCTCCAAATTGAGGATGTCCAGCCATCACAGAAATTAGTTTTCCATGCCTGTAGATTTTTTTCTATTCTTTTCTTCAAAACTGAGTCTCTTGGATCTTTGTGATTTACAATAGAGTGACCAAGCAGCTTCTTTTCATCAGGTTTAGGAGTTGAGTAGACTAGGTATATTGGATTTTTGCTTAAGTGTTTGGATGAGTGCTTCTTAGGCTTCAAAATCACAATGGCATGTTGATGTCTTTTAGATGAGGTTTGACCTCTCTCCATGTTTCCCAAATTCATTTCTTCTACTGGAATTGGTCTCAATTGAGTGAAGTGCTTCGCAAATTTTTCTTTATTGACAATTGGACCAAATACCTTCTCAATTCTTTCATCAATTTTCTTTTGTTGCTCTTTCAGCTTGAGTTCAGCTGCTACCATGTTGATTAAGTAAATGTTATATAGCACTAGTGGCTTTGAGTAGGTAATCGCCGGAACAATTACCTTACTGACTTGAATATGCACATCCTTCTCCACCTTTTTGTTATCATCAAGTGGAGCAAGGGTTGAAGTTTGAGTTGCCACCAGTTGATGTAGTAGATGAGTTTGAGTTTGTTGATTGGTTAGAATTTGAGCAACTGAGTTCTCCACTTTTGACAGCCTTGAACCCAAATCCTCAACTTTTCTATTCAAGTCGGATTCCTTCCTGCGTTTCTATTGAATGTCTATCATTGTTGACTCGGGAAGTTTGGAATCCAGTCTCTTACTGAGATTCTCTTTGACTAGCTCAATAGAATGCCTGAGTTCATCCACATTTTGATTATGTTTGAGAGTTTAAATTTTATGAAATTGAAGAGACTCAAGATGGGCCTGTAGAAGACTTTTAGTGTTGGCATTGTTTGTGGTTTGAATGGAAGATTGAGTGTCATGGATGAGCTTGAGCAAGGTGGATTTGAAATGATGATAGTTGCAGTCTTTTGTGAACATCCAGGCTGGAGTGACTGCATCTCCCCCTATATTTCTGCCTACCTCTTCAGCATCCTCTTCAAGAGAGTCATCCCCAATTGAATCACCAGAAGCACCAGAAGGATAATCAAAATCATCGTCAGCTGTAGGTTGGAGAAAATTGATTGCATCCTCTTCCCTTAGCATAAAAGTTGTACTGTGCACCAAGTTTAGAGTCTTCTTAGCATCCTCATTGCCCTGTTCAGCTAGAATCTGATATGCTGGAATAGGGTGAGTAAATGCCTCAGCATCAAAAGAGATAGATTCTAGAACATCTTGATATTCTTGCTGAAATAGTTTCTCTCTATATGCATCATTGACCTCCATTAACTCACTAGCAATGGGATCCTCCCATTCTTGTGTAGCTTCATTTCTCTCATTTTCTCTCTATTTTTGTATCAAGAGCTCCCCTTGGCTAACCACCCTCACACCCTCACCTTCACAATCTAAGGTGGGACTCATCTCACTTTCTTTTGCCATGCTGGAAGAAATAGCATTTATATGTTTACTCTTTTCCTCTCCTTTTGCATGAGAGAAACTCATCATCTCACTCAAGTCACTCCCTTCCCTCAATCCTAAGAGTGATTGTACAACTACTAAATCGTCGACACTTGTCATAATTTTGGAAATATCAGGTTATGCAGAGACTGTCAACGGATAAGAGATATTCGTCGAAATAGCAGTTGTGAGTATCAACGGATGACTACTATTAGGCATATCCATCGAGGGACAATCACTGATCAATGAATGAGAAATATCTGTCGAAATGGCAGAAATGAAAGAGTTAGGAGTTTAAACTACAGTAGAGTCTGTGGTGATTGATTTGAGATTTGTATGCACAGACTTATCAGCAGTGTCAGAAAGAAATGGCAAGTGAGCCAACAAATCATCAATAAGATGATACTCACTTGCTTTAGATTTTAGCTCCACCATGAGTTTCAAAGATGGAGAATTAGGAATTGATGTGTTTATCATATCCACATCCAGTGAGTTTGTGGGATAATTGTGTGTGTGCGGTGTTTCAATTGTGAGAAAATTTAGATGTGACTCCTCATTTATTGGAGTCACATCAATCTGAATTCGAGATGGTGCATTAACCGAGTCTTTGACTGCAGTTGGCACTGTGTGTGCACCCTGTGAATCCCCCAAAGTTTTTAATTTCTTTTTTCTAATGTAGGTTTGAGTTTGGCCTGTGGTGTCCCTACCCTTTTTTCTGTGCTCTTGGAGATTAGCTATTTTCAATAGTTACATCCTTTTGGGAGGATGCAACTAGCAATGTGCTACTTTCCTTATTAATCACCATAGCCTATTGGGAGACTGTGGTGTGGCTAGACTGGGATTCACTAGCCTCTCTCACCTTATTCTTAGGGCTTCTTTGATGTTCACTCTGTCCATCACCTTTCTTACTACCCTTCACACTCCCCTCATGTATTGTGGTAGTTTTTAAAATTAGTTTCTTTTGAGAGGAACTAGAGTGGAGTTTCCTTGATTTGGATTTAGAAGTTTTTGGTTTTGTGGCTTGGGTAGGCATCTTTTTTGTCAAAGTCACAGATGCCATAGCCATAGTTGAATGCAAAGAAACTGGAGGTTGGGAAAGAGTTGTGACAGAAATAATTACCTCACTTACCTGAGGTGCCTCAATGATTGGCAGATAGTTGAGAGGCATTTCACTATGAAGATTGTTCCTGTTCAAATCAGCAAGTACCTCTTTTCTTTGACCCAACAATCAAGCTTATTTGTTGGGTTCTCAATCAAGAGGTCCTTAGAAACATGGTTTGCTAGCATCATAAGAAACCTAGCATAGTATATGTTCTTTAACCTTTTCTTGATATCTCCTAATTTATACCCTAATTCTATCATGACATAGTTACTAAAATTAAAGTACTTTTTATTCAAAAGCATATAGATAATGTCAATCATTGAATAAGTAACTGCATCAAAATTGCTAATTTTACCAGAAAAGGCTTTTATAAAAGAATCAAAAAGAAAGCTCCATTCTTTTTTCAGGCCCATTCTCCTAATCTCACCTAGTTTGGCAGGATTGAGAGAATAGCCCATAGAATTAAGCATAGTGCTCACATATGTGTCTGTGTTTGGAATATTAGTGTTATTTTCAGGAAAATGGAAGCAAGCTTGTATTCATCACAATTAATACAATAATCATTACCTTTAAGAGAGAAACAATGGTTTTATCCTTGGAGTTGTACACAACCGTAGTCCAGATCTGCTCCACAACTTCACAATAGATAACTAGAGACTCAAGCATATCATAGCTTAGTTTGCAGTTACGAATGAAGTCCATCATCGTGTGATAGTCCTCAGAAGCAGTAAAGTTCTTGTCCACCAGTACCACGAAGTTGTTCTTCTCATAGACAAATTCAGACTGAGACATAATCTTGGCTTGATTGAAAGCAGTTACAGAGAAAGAGGGTTTTTGGAGATGAAGAGAGTAAAAATTGCTTTGATGATACTGAGAAAGATAAAAGTAAAATGAAAAATTGAAAGGGCTTTTATACTTTCTCAGAAATTAATAAAAAAAAATTAAAAGTACACTAAAGTACCCAATGAAAATTGCCAAAAATAGCCGTTTAAAAATAAAGTAAACTATAGAAATTCTAAAGATTATCCATCGACAAATACATACATACTATAAGTAAATTCAGCGGATAAGGTATAAAATTAACGGCTATGATTAAAGCAATTCAACGGATATAGATTAAACAATTATCCGTCGATATATAAAATACCCAGAAAAATATTTGATTTTCAACAAATAATGAAATCCAACGGATATTCATTTTCAACGGATAGTGAACATCCGTCGAGATATAAATTTTGACTTAGCCAAAATTTCATCTCTTTAGGAAAAGTTAAATTTATTTCTGGCTGCATTACAAATTGCTTAGACATCAAAATAACTTAGGAATAATTTAGCATACCTAACTCACTTACCAACCTAGTGAGAGTTGACTCATCAAGTGGCTTGGTAAAGATGTCTTCAAGTTGCTGCTCACTGGGAACAAAATGAAGTTTCACAGTACCATTCATGACATGTTCTCGAATGAAATGGTACTTGATGTCAATGTGCTTTATTCCTTATGACTATGCCATTCTCATCCATCTTGTTTTTGAATACCCATTTGGTGTCAATAGGATTCTTACTTTTTGGTTTGGGTACTGGCTTTCATACTCCATTCCTTTCAAATTGGTTTAGCTCTTCTTGCATAGCTAAAACCCAATCAGGATCCAATAAAGCTTCTTCTACCTTCTTTGGCTCTTCCGGTGACAGGAAGCTGCTATATAGACATTCATCTTGAGTTTCTTTCCTTGTTTGCACTCTTGAAGATGCCTCACCAATAATTAGTTCAAATGGGTGATCTCTAGTCCATTTCCTTTGTTGTGGTAGATTAGCTCTATATGAAGAGGCCTCAAAGTTGTCTTGATGTGTGACTGATTTTTGATTAGAAGAAACTCCCCCTGAATTTGTTGATCTTTGACTTGAGGTTGGGGTCCTTTCTGTGTGTGATCTAAAAGAGCCTTCAATTCATATTGATGGTTCAACGGATATTGAGTTTTTCCTTTCGACGGATGATGCAGTTTGTTTGTCAACGGATGATGCGCCATGTCTTTCAACGGATGCTACACTTTGTCTTTCGATGAATGCTGCACTCTGTCCTTCGACAGATGTAAAATTTTGGGCTTCATTTGTTGCTAATTTTTATTCCTTATAAATTATTTCTTGATCACTTTCATCATCACTATCATCACAGTTCATCTCAACATTGTCAAATTTGAGGCTTTCATGGAAACCTTCATCTTGCAGTCCTTCAATCGTCTCATCATCAAACACAACATGTACAGATTCCATAACAATGTTGGTTCTTAGATTGTATACTCTATATGCTTTTCCAACAGCATATCCTATAAAAATACCTTCATCAGCTTTGGCGTCAAACTTTCCATGTTGCTCAGTTTGATACCTTAGAATATAGCATTTGCATCCAAAAACATAAAGAAAGTTAAGTGTTGGTTTCCTATTTTTGAACAACTGATAAGGAGTCATGCATTTTGCTTGATTGACCAAAGAAATATTTTGAGTGTAGCATGCAGTATTTACAGCTTCTGCCCAAAAATAAGTTGGTAACTTTGATTCTTCTAGCATTGTCCTTGTAGCTTCAATAAGAGATCTATTCTTTCTTTTCACCACTCCATTTTTTTATGGAGTCCTTGCTGCTGAAAACACATGCATGATCCCATTTTCTTCACAATACAACCTTATTGTAGAATTTTTGAACTCGGTTCCATTGTCACTCTTGATTCTTCTAACTTTAAGATCAGGATGATTGTTGACTTGCCTTATATGATTGATAATGATTTCACTAGCTTCATCTTTAGATTTAAGGAAAAATGTCCCGGTAAACTTTGAGAAATCATCCACAATCACTAGAAAATATCTTTTCTTTGAGATTGGCAACACATTGACTGGTCCAAATAAGTTCATGTGTAATAGTTGTAGTGATTCTTCAATTGTAGATTCAAGTTTCTTCTTGAATTATGTCTTGATTTATTTTCCTTTTTGACAGGAATCACATAATCCATCTTTTGAGAACTCAACTTGAGGAATGCCTCTTACCAGGTCTTTCCTAACTAGTTCATTCATAGTCTTGAAGTTCAAATGAGACAGCTTCTTGTGCCATAGCCAACTTTTATCTTGACTTGCTTAGCTGAAAAGACAAGTGATAGAATCTGTATTGGATGAGTTGAAGTCAGCTAAGTACATATTTCCTTTATTCACACCTGTGAGAACCACTTTGTTGTTCTTCTGGTTTGAAACAACACAGGCTTATGAATTGAAAGTTACAGAGTTTCCCTTGTCACATAGTTGGCTGACACTCAAAAGATTGTGTTTGATTCCATCCGCTAGAGAAACTTTTTCAATGATGACATTGTCTTTTGAAATCAAGCCATATCCCATAGTATACCCTTTGCTGTCATCTCCAAAATTAATACTTGGGTCAGCTCTCTCCTTGAACTCAGTGAGCAGGGTAGAATCTCCAGTCATGTGCCTTGAGCAACCACTATCCAGATACCAAAGATTCCTTATGTTTTCTTGCACACATCAAAATCAAATCAAGTTGATTTTGGTACCCAAATGCCCTTGGGTCCTGCCTTGTTAGCCTTCTTTTTAGGTTTCTTGGGCTTTTCCTTACTTAGGTGACTAAGATTCAACCTTGGTCATTAGAGTAGGGATTTGAAAACTATTCATAATTGCAGAATTATTATGCACAGGTTGGTTAACATGAAATGGAATATTATGTGCAAACATGTGATTCCAGTATGGCATGCTAGATGGAATTTGAGGCATATTGAATGCAGCATAGTAAGGATTTTTTGCAAATGGCATATTAGCAAATTGTGCATTCAAATTTTGTGCAGGCATAACATTTATAGGCATTATGGGCATGTTGGGAAATGAGGGAGGTGTAGACATGAGTGCAGGCATAACAGATTTGTAATTAATAGACAAGTGATAAACACTGCCACACTTAACACAGATTTTTCTAGGTGCATATATATTAGGTGTGAAGTTGTTATGTTTGTTAATTCCCACTTTCCCATTCCTATTATTTTTCCTTTTAGAATCTGCTTTGATCTCAATTTTCTCTAATCTGTCATTCAGTTGCTTCATTGACAATTGCCCCACATTCACTATTTTGTTCTCTTTGATTTGACTTGATTCTCCTGTAACAAAGTTCTTGGAAACTGATCCATATTTCTCATTTAGTTTAGCTAGATTAGCTTTTCTAATTGGCTTCTGTTCAATCGACGGATGTGGTTCCTTATTTTTCAACGGATAATCCTTTTTAGCTTTCACATCCGTTGATAATCCTTCTACCAACAAAGGATCCAGCTTCTCCTTGTTCTTTTTCCAGGTTTTTTTACAGAAAGATTCTATTCCTTGAACCTTAGCAATTCAGGCACTTACATTTCTTGATGATTTCCAAGCCTTGATTACCTCTTGCTCTTGTTCAAGCTGCTTTCTCAAAATTTCCTCTTTCTTCAAAGATTGAGTCAATTCATATATTGCAATCTTACACGCTATCTTCAGTTTCTCAAACTCAACCAACTGAGTTTCTAACACAGTATTCCTCTCACTTAAAACAAATTATTATCTTTAATTTTTGTGTTTTCATTAGTGAGTGATTCAAGTGTACCACGTAAGTGATATAATTCGGTTGAAATGTCATTTATAGAATCATTACACTCATCTTTAGAAAGGTGTGCTAGATTAGTAGTGATTACCTGATTGCTTGAAGAACTGACCTCTGCTTCATCTGATTTGGTCATTAGAGTTAGATTGACATAGTTTGTTTCTTAATCTTCATCTACCCATCTGCTGCCCAGTCATTTTCCTGAGTAAGGAAAGCCCTTTCCTTTTGTTTGAGCAAATCAAAATATTTCCTTTTATAATCCACAGGCTCAAACTTTCTTTTCTCAAAATCAGGATTTCTGCATTCATTTTCAAAATGATCACTCAAGCCACATTTGAAACACTTGAATTTAGATTTATCCACCATGTTTCTATTTGGCTTGGTTGCTCCAAAATTCTTTTTGAATTTGAGCTTGGCAAATCTTCTTGATAGGAAAGCTAGATGTTCATCTATGTCCTCCATTTCATCCTGACTAAGATGATCTTCATGCTCATCCATTAGCCCTTTTCCTTTGCCTTCACAAACCCTTGAGTTTGGTGGAGATCCCACCGCTTCAACCTTCATCTCCTTCACTCTCTTTTGTTCAGCTACCAATGCAATAGATCCTCCCTTCTTCCTTCCTTTCTCTAACTGCTCATCTTGTTCCAACTCAAGCTCATAAGTTTTTAGAATGCCATACAGTCTCTCCAAAGTAAACTTCTTATAATCTTGAGAGTTTCTAAGAGAGACAGTCATAGACTTCTAGTCTTTTGGTAGAGATATAAGGAATTTCAGGTTTAAATCTTTTGTCTGGTAGATTATTCCATGCAGATTCAGTGCATTTAGTAGTTTTTGAAACCTACTAAAAATGTCACTTAAAGACTCAATTTCTTCATAATGAAAATGTTCATACTGCTGTATTAGAAGTTGCATATTATTTTCCCTCACTTGTTTAGTTTCATCACATATGATTTGAATTGTATCCCAATTATCCTTAGCAGATTTACAGTTGATAACATTGTGAAACAAATCACTATCAAGACCATTGAACATGATGTTCATAACCTTTTTATCTTTGTGCACTTGCTCAATGTCTTCATCTTTCCATTCTGATTGTGGCTTTGGTTTCCTTTGCCCATTTCCTACAACTCCTCAGCATTTATAGCATCTCTTCGAGGAAAATGAGGGCCTTTCTCAATGCAATCAACATACCTTTCATCTTGAGAGAGAAGATGCAGGTGTATTTTTACCTTCCAATGGTGATATTTGTCTTTATCCAGAAAAGAGATCTTCACTCCAACATCCTTCCTACTCATGTTGTTAGTTGTTTTAATCTTTAAACTCTTAGTGTGTCAAGAGCTGGCTCTGATACCAATTGTTATTCCAAAACAATCTAATAATAGAATTACAGAAGGGGGTTGAATGTAATTCTTGGTTTCTTTTAGAAATTAAGAAAACTCTTTACCAAATATATCTGTTTTTGAATATGCAAGTGTGCGAAAATGAAATATATATGTAATCAAGACACAAAGTAATTAAACATAAGAATTTAAAAACTTTCTGGTGGATTGATGTTTTCCACCATAGATATATTGATTGAGAACTCTGTGATGCAAGAATGTACACAGCTACTTACAAGTAAAATTACAAAGAAAGAACAGAGAAATTCCTAATAGATGTAGCTTTTTCTATCTCTCAGTTCAATCGATCGGTAATTATTCTACTTGCTACCCTTGGTTTATATATCACCAAGTTACATATGAAAAAGACAGACATATAAAACAAAATGTCTAAGTATAATCACATGTTTCTTCATCTCTCTATCCAGCATCTTTTTATTTCTTCAAGTAAGCATGAAAATGGAAATACTTCTTTGTTCTCATAAACCTGCAAATAGGCTGCCACATTCCTTTTATATACAATCAACCCATGTGACTGTCAAGTCACTATAAACTGCAATTTGAATTTGTTATCCATCGAGACTTTGTAGATTATCCGTTGAGTCTCTATTGGATCATCCGTTGAGAGTATCTTGAGTCATTTGTCGAAGCCTTATAGAATTATCCGTTGAAAGTATTTCCATACCATTTGACATAATTTCATTTATTTAAAATTATGAGGCACATAATATTTATAATTAGCCAACCTATTTTACATATCATTATGTTAGGTCCGTAATCAACTATAGAGGGGGGTGAGTACAGTTTATTCAATCAATTCGACAAATCTTTAACAAAATCAATCAGTTTTTATATTAGTCTGGTAAAAACTGTTACACAAGTACTCTCTCAAAGGATGAACAAATATCCTTGAGAGCTGCTAGGTTACACTAGAGATATATCAATCTGTTTCGCAATGCATATAGCATAAACCTAATATGTGCTTTATATAGAGCATAATTACATAATCAATAAGGAATCCTATTCTATTACAATAAGGAAACCTATTACATATCCATGTATGATTTCTTCTGAATAAAGTCCTTCACCGCCTTGAATTTCTGCTTTCCTTTTCCTCCTCGAATATCTACTGAAGTGACAAATCTTGATGACATCAACTGATGATCATCAAGTACTGATATAAATACTGATGATGTCACTCTTCAGTAAGAACTCCTGATAGTTTCTATCCTGATATCATCAATTATATCTAACAATTTCCCCCAACTTGTGCATTATAAAAATATGTACAAGTTCCAATTGATGATGTCAAAACTATCTAAATGCGGAAATTAAGTAATTATGTTCATTCTTATTTCAGTGAATATCAGACTTTGCTCTTCATTCTGAACTCTAACACGGCCTGGAAAATCTTCAAGAAACTTCCTCAGTAGATTTTCTTCGATTACATCCAAATACCATTGCTTCCTCTGTTTGTGTCCTTTCAGTTCACCTGTTGATTCATCTTTCTGATAGATGGTAGCCCTGAGGTCATGTAACTTTGAATTTCCAAGAGATAGATCATCCAGCTCCGAAAACCCAATCTTCTTTCCATCAGGATTAAAAGTTAAGACTTGTCTTCCTAGACTCCTTTATATCTTAGCTCCCTCAATAGGCATATCAACAACATATTCAGTTTGATCAATGTACTTTGGAATATAGTTAGATTTATAAGGCATTCCTCTATGCTTTAACTGTATCAGGTTCTTAATAAATGCAGATCATCTGGCAGTTACTGGATTGGTTATCTTGAGAATAATAGCAATGAGTTCCAATTCCTTCCATTGTTTGTCTCTTAACTTTTCTTGAGTCAACCTTAATTTTATCCCAGACTCCAGAAAATAAATCATTTTCTCTCCAATAAGATTAACAATAATTTGTACTGATATGATCTTTTGTAAGTCTTCAAGCATCATATTATCTCCAATTTCTGTCAGATTAGCATGCTTCCTTAGAGTCAAAGCATCTCCTACAGATGGATCATTATTTAACCTTCCCAGACCACTTGTTATTCCAGGTTTTCTAGCATGAGAACTTCCATTATAAATCTTATTTAATGTTTCAGAAGAATCTCTTCTAGGTGCAGGTTTCTTGCTTCCCCATAGTAGCTTCTTCTTCTCTTCAAGAGTAAGTTCTGGCTTATCAGAGACTATTTTTTAAGAATTGGGATTTGATAACTTAGCTTGAATTGGTTTTGAAAAATCAACAACATGAGCAGTATCAGAGGTTGTGATCGGTTGAATAACAACATTTTCTTCTTCATTAACTTGAGCAATGTCAGAGGTTAACTTCAGTTTTTTAGCCCAGTCATCTCCATGAATCTTCCTTCTCTGATGAGCTTGACTGACTTCTTCTTCTTCAGCAATTTCTTCAGTTTCAAATGCTTGAGTAACTGTATAGACTGGATCTATTAGTAATTGAGATTTTGATTCCTTAGATACTGATTTCTTATTAACAACAGCTTTAGCTTTAGGCTTTGATGGCTTGGATTTTTCTCCTATCTTCTCTTTCCCCTTATAACTCCTGTCAGCAGTCAAGATTTCTTGAGACGTGATAGATCTTTCAGCATCTTCTTGACTTACTTCCCTTATGACTATACATTTTGTTGGTATGTTGGAAGGATCATCTTTATAAGGTTCTTGAGAGATAACAACATCAATATTTGTTGTCTTCATAGAGTTTTTGAACTCTTCTTCCATCTGCCTTAGTTGTTCAAGATCAACTCCTGGATTTTCTTTCTTAAAGATTCTTCTACTCACCTCAGAGTCAAATGCTTGAATCTTTGGATCCTTATAAAATAGAGTTTTCTTTCTTCCTTTTACTTTCAGAGTTTGAAGATACTGACTTGCTTCTGCACCAGCTTCTATCTCCAGAATGCTTTGGTCATCATCAGCAATTGTGACATTCAGAGTTTATTGAGTTATTGAAGTTACAGTCAGTTCTTTAGATTTAAATTTTCTTTCACTTCTCCTACTTTCTCCACCTTGTCTAGATTGAGACCTAGTGAATGCTTTTGATGAGCCACTAGTTCCAACTAGCTCTTCACCTCTTCTTCTTATATTGTCCTTCCGTCCCTCCTTATTACCTCCATTAGGATTTTCATCATCAGTATTTGTCAATGTTAGTTGCTTGCATTTAGATTTAACAATTTTCCCCCTTTTTGGCATCATCGCCATGCAGTAGAGAAAGAATCAGCTCCATTAAATTTTGTACCTCTGTAAGTTGTTCAGATATTTGAGTTTGTTTAGCTTCCAATCTATCTTGATTGGCATCAATCGTAGACTGTCTGGCAACAATTGGTGCAATCTGCTTCTGAATTTCCCGATGAGTAGTCAGCCTTGAAGCAATCAAAGATTCTTTGATCTGATTTATTTGAGAAGTAGTTGCTTCTTGAGCTGTATGCAATGATCTTACTACCAGAGTAGATGCTTTCAGATGATTCAGCATGTCAAGATTTTGAATTCTTTGTTCAACTATTTCCAGATGTTCAACAACATTGGTTCTGGAAATAGAATATGCAGCATCTTTCCATTTAGCATTCCAGATATCATCAAAATAATCCTGTTTATTTTTAGCATCTAACTCCTTCAGCTTCCGTTGCCTTACATGTGTAGACATATCTTCAGGGAAGAATAGATCATCTTCAGGATCTATAAAAGCATTTAAAACATCAACTTCTTCATCATCATTAGATTTTTCATTTGCAACTAGATCTTAAACTATCTGGCTGAACTTCATCTTCAACATGTAAGATAGAATCAGAAATTGGTGTTGTATGTGATCCAGCAGCTTCAGAAGCTTCCATACCATCAGTGTTTAGCTCAACATCTTCAAGAATTATAGATAAATGAACTGGAGCTTCAGAATTTACTACCATAATTTCAGTACCTGTGGAGTGCTGTGGAGTGCTGTGGTGAATCTGTAGTGGATAGAACTCTATGAATGGACTGTTGTGCTACTACATCTTTAACAACAACAGGGAGAATATCAGGTGATGAAATAGTAGAATAGATGGACTGTTTTTCAGCAAAAACAGGGATTACTACAGGTGGTAGAATAGTATATTATATGGACTACAGGAAAGTATCAGTACTTAGACCGGCAGGGAGATTAACAACACTTGGTACATCGGATTTTATCCGAGTGTCAACAGACTGTAGTTCAGCAGATGTTTCTTGTGTACTATGTGCACCTTCAAAATATTACGAGTAACACTTAATCTCTATATTCTTTTAAAGTAGTCTCACTACTCTTCACACCACACAGCTCATAACTTTCAATAGTTAGAGTTTCCTCACAAGGATTACTAAATCCTGACTCTCATCTACCTCTCCTTTTTCCAGGAAGGATCCTGCCTCTCTTTAATTCTGTTTTCTCTAAATCTTTTCTCACAGTTCACAGTAAAGCTCAGATAATTTGTCCTACAGAAGTAAGAGGTGGTTAAAGAAAGGTGGTATGTGGTCATACAACTAGAGGTAGTCCTTAAATAAGGTCTAGAAATAATCATACCAGCAGGATTTATAACATGCATAATAAATGCTGATAAAGTGAAATTAGTATTTATACCTTGTGATTCTGAAGATACAATTGAACTCATAGTGAAGACTGTGGTTATGACAGTGTGTTGTTCACCAATTGTGGGAACCTTCATTTGAATTGAAGAGGATTTGACCAGGTTACTGTCATGTACCATAGTCTCAAACCTTGTTCAACTTGCAAAGAATTGACACTTGAATGTGTTGTTAGATACTATCACATGATCTTCAGTGAAAACTGATGAAACCCCTGTGCTTTTGTTAGTGTCATCAAGATCTACCTCAGCATGTAGTCTTTTTCCAACTTCTCTTTCTGAGTTGTCTTTCCTGCATTAGTCCAAAGATTAATTACTTCTCGTTCTTTAGCTAACTCTTTTTCTAGATAAGCATGCTTTTCTAACAATTTTTCTTTAACTTTAACAATATTATCTCTTTCTTTTTGAATTTCTAGCATGGAAAGTAACTCAATTTCTAGGTGATCATTTCTTTTTCTTAACTCAAAGATTTCACTCTTAATTTTATTATTCTCTAAGGTGTGATCCTTATAACTAACATGGAGAGATTTAAGAAACAATATTAATTCATGGATATCATCAGTATCAAAAGCAAGGGTGGTATGAGGTACCTTTAGTTCAACATTGTCAGCCTCTATATTAGCATTTTCCATGAGAGCATAGTTGACCCCATCATCTGAATAGATTGAATCATCCCAGTTTTTCTTCTTTGTGATCAAGGCTTGTTTCCTTTCAGCTTTTGGTTTTCTACAGCCAGCTGTAAAGTGTCCAACTCCATCACTGTTATAGCACCTTTCCTTTGATTTGTCAGATTTTCCAGTTTTTGATTACTTCCAATCAGTATTTCTTCTGTTGTTCCTCTTATCATAGTTTGAGGAACTAGAACCTTTTCTATAAAACCTTTTTCCTTTCTTGAAATTCTTATAGACCATCTTCTTGAAACTTCTGACCAATAGAGCAATCATTTGTTCAATATCTTCATTGTTATCATGATCACTATTAGAATCTGATTCACTATCAGTATTTAAATCATCATCAGAGTTTGATGACTCAGTATCGGACTTTGCAATCATAGATTTTTCCTTTGGAGTGTCCTTTGCTCATAGTTTTCTCCTTTGGCTTCTCTTTCAAATTTGAGTGCAATTGGTCTAGTCTTTGATCATTTTCTCTTGCTTATTTGTTCCATCTCTAGTTCATAGGTTTTCAACATGCCATAGATCTCATCTAGAGTTATTTCACTAAGCTCATAATTATCCCTTATTGATGTGACCTTAAAGTCCTACTTTTTAGGGAGTGCAAGTAGAAACTTTAAGTTTAAGTCCTCCATATCATATTCCTTGTTGACCAAAGATAGGTCATTCAACAGCTTTTGAAATCTATCATAGATTTCAGTTAAGGACTCAGTCTCTTAAGTCAAAGTGCTCATATTCATGTGTTAATACTGTCCTCATGTTCTTCTTGATAGTAGTAGTTCCTTGACACTTTACTTCCAAAGCATCCCAAATTTCTTTTGATGTTTTACATCCAATAACCCGATTGGACATAACACTATCAAGACTGTTATGAAGAATATGTCTTACTTTTCCATCTTTTATAATGGATGAAAGATCTTCAAGAGTATAGTCCTTCTTATCCTTATCAACCATCTTTTCTTCTTCTCCTGCAACATCAGCAACTACCTTCATTGGTCTGTGAGGACCATCATGAATCCTGCTTAGATATTCAGGATCTGTTGCTTCCAAGCACATGGCCATCTTTACTTTCCAGATTGGATATTCATGAATCTTCAGAATTGGAACCTTGATAGCCTCATATATGCTCATATTATGACTTATAGGTTGATTTGCTGGTGCGGCTGGGGGTGGTGGTGGATTCTGTTGTTCTTTCTTGTCTACCATTATAAATTAATTTCCAGATCTTAAACTGTTTGTATATCAATAGCAAGCTCTGATACCAATTGTTAGGTCTGTAATCAACTGTATGGGGGGTGAATACAGTTTATTCAATCAATTCTACAAAGCTTTAACAGAATCAATCAGTTTTTATATTAGTTTGATAAAAACTGTTACACAAGTACTCTCTTAAAGGATGAACAAATATCCTTGAGAGCTGCTAGGTTACACGAGAAATATATCAATCTGTTTCGCAATGCATATAGCATAAACCTAATATGTGCTTTATATATAGCACAGTTACACAATCAATAAGGAATCCTATTCTATTATAATAGGAAACCTATTACATATCCATGTATAATTGCTTCTGAATAAAGTCCTTCATCGCCTTGAATTTCTGCTTTTCTTTTCCTCCTCGAATATCTACTGAAGTGATAAATCCTGATGACATCATCTGCTAATCATCAAGTGCCGATATAAATACTGATGACGTCACTTTTCAGTAAATACTGATATTAAGTCCTGATAGGAACTCCTAATAGTTTATGTCCTGATATCATCAATTATATCTAACACATTTTAGTAGTCAATATGACTTAAAATATCCTACAACCTCTAATTTTCTAAGACATTATAATATACAGGAATGTGCTACAAAAACTTATTTAAACATAAGCTACTCTATCAACAGATGAACAAGTATGGTTATCCGTTAGTTACAAAAACCACTTAATTAAATCTACTAAGGTGTTTTTGTGAATTATCATCAAGCCTACATCATATTCCTAATAGAGCTTTGTCGATACTACAACTCTATCAAACTCTTCTCCTTTTTGATGCCACACTATCGCATTCCTGTTCCACACTTCCCGACATACCATGCTTGCTATCTGTACTTCCTTGCTGTCATATTACTCTATTACCAAGCTTAGCCATTGTGACAAATTCGTATAGTCACAAGCATCTACTTCTATTCCCTCCTGATTCCAGCACATCTATGCAAACTGACATGTCATTCTCTATATTGCATACTGGACAAGTGCTTAAAACCGCAACTCTCTTACTTAAAAGATTATACCTTGTAGGTAAACAGCCTATTAAAGATCTCCACATAAAATTCTTTACTTTCGGAGGGATTTCAGTGGCTATACTCTTTTTCATAACTTTGTGTCGACTTGCAAAACATCCCGTGTATTGCTGTCATTAAGTGTTGCATAAGTACTCTTCACCGTGTATCCCCCTCCAGTTTTTCCTTATTCCAAAATCATGTATCAGGTCTAATTGATATTAGAGGAGTCGAAAAAATCAGGTTTGCATCCATTTCCTCAAAAATGTCATGGACCAAGTCTATATCCCATGCCATTCTATCTAGTTCTATAAGAGATGTTATTGCTTTTCCTCTAATTGCTTCAGACCTAGTATGAATGTATGGATCATTCACATCAGGTAGCCAAGAATCATCTTGACTATTGATTGTCAACCCTGATCACACTCAACGAACTACACCTTGCTCCAATAAACACTGTGCTTCCATAATACTGCGCCAAACATAGCTCGGGTTCTTGCCTGTTGTAGCTGATAAAAATGAATTATTAGGATAATAACGAGCTTTGTAGATCCTACTTGCCAAACTAGTTTCATTAGTGATCAGCCTCCACCTTACTTACCGATAAATGCTATGTTGAAGTCCCTAAGCTTCCAAAATTCCATTCCTCCCCGAGCCTTCCTTTTACAAAGTTTATCCCAACTCATGTAAGAGATGCTCCTGTCCTTTGATTTAGGCGATTTCCACCAAAACTTTGTCATTATTTTCTTCATATCGATGCAAGTCTGCATCGGTTGAATAAAGACACTCATAGTATGACTTGGTAAGGATTATGCAACCATATTTAACAGAACTTCCTTCCCCTCTTTTGATAGCCCGATTTTGTCCCATCCTTGAATACGATCAGTTAAATGCTCTTTTAAGAAGACAAATATTGCACTTTTATTTCTGTCATAATATTTGGACCCCAAATATCTAGTATTATTATCAGCTTCCTGGAACCTCAATCTTTGACATATACTCTGCTTCACATCATTTTCAGTATTTTGACTAAAAACACTGAATATTTATCCACATTTATTCTTTGTCATGATGCTGATTCGAACACATTTAGCATATTGATATCTGGTTAGCAATTTCCTCTCTTGCTTGACGGTAAATGTATGTATCATCTGCAAAAAATATGTGAGGGTAAAACAGGTGCTCCCCTAGCCACTTGAATTTCCTTTATCAACTTTTTCTGCTCATAATCCCGTATAGGTGCAGTAAAACCCTCCATGCATATGAGAAATAAGTAGGAAGAAAGAGGTTCATCTTGTCGAATTCTAGTAGTTGGTATTATTTTTCCAAATTCTTTTCCAGCATGATTGATTTTATATTTAGCAGAAGCCACACATTCCATGAACAAGTTAACTAATTTCATATTAAAACCCAATTATGCAGCATTGCTCATAAACAACCCCACTCCACTCTATCGTACGCTTTACTCACATCAAGTTTAAGCGCCATCCACCCCATTTTTCCTTTAGATTTTCTTTTCATATAGTGCATCACCTCGTAGCTTATCATCAAGTTATTTGTAATCAATCTCCCTGGTATGAAGGCACTCTGAGTTTCAGATATGAGTCAATTTAAAACTTGTTTGAAGCAGTTTATCAACACTTTAGACGTTATTTTGTAGATCACATTGCATAATGAAATGGGTCTTAATTCCGTCATATTCACTCAATTAGGATTCTTTTGGATCAAGACTATGGTGGTATCGTTAACATTATCCATAAACTTTCACTGACTGGTAAACATCTTCCCCGACAATGTGTCAAAACTTTTGATAAAACCCAAGACTCATTCTGTCAGGTCTCAGGGATTTGTCTAGATGCATACTAAATAGACCCTGCTTCACCTCTTATTTTTCAATGTCGTTTAAGAGCCTGTGGTTCTGTTCATCGTTAATTCATTCTGGGATGCAATTTACTACCTTTGTCTAATTCGTGTTTGATGTAGTGAAAAGTTCATTGAAATACTTTTCCATTGTTTCTTCGAGACCAATTCTCCATCCCACATCATTTCCTTAATTGTCATGTAGAGAAGTAATGAGATTTCTTTTCCTATAAATTTTTGTTGCTGAGTGAAAGAATTTAATATTTTTATCACCTTCCCTCAACCATGTTTGCTTAATCTCTGTCACCAAAACACTTCTTGCTGACTATATACCTCTGTTAACTGCTTGGATTCTTTGCTATATTGCTGCACTAATCTTTCGTCTCTCCCCCCCCCTTCAAAATTCTCAGAGTCTTTTTGTGTTGATTGATACGAGTTTTAAAATTCCCTGTTATCTCCTTCCCCTATTCTGATAAAGTTTTTTGCACATAAAGAAGCTTCCCCTGTAAGGATTTTCCTTCATATTTCACCCATGTCTCTTTCTTAATCTCTTGACACATCGGTTCACGTAATTAAGCATTTTCAAATCAAAAACGTTTGACATGATTTATGTTTAACACCACGAATGGTTCAAATTATATGGGTGCATAAACTGATGTTGAGACTTTGAGATTTGTGAGTTTCATCTCACTGAATTGTTGGATAAATTTACTTAAGACCAATGCCCTATCGAGTCTTACCTCAATCCATTTACTAGTACCATGTCCACATTCCCACGTGAATTGATATTCCTCCAAGTTAACAACCTGCAAATCGAAGTCATCTAGGGCAAATTGAAATCCACTCACAGTCTCTGAGGATATGGGTTTCCTCCCCTTTTATCTGTTTGCTTCAAAATATTATTCATGTCACCAATAAGTACCCATGGTATTTCCTCTATTTTGTTTAGATTGTGTCAAAGATCCCAGGTTTCCTCTCTCCTTGCACGATTAGGTTCTCCGTATATCCCTGCTAAATGGAAATTAAGACATTCTCTAATTTCCACCAACATATCTACATGATTCATACGATAACAATTACACATCTTCATTATTCTTCCACGATAGTGCTACATCATCGCTATGTCCCTGAGATTCAACTGTAACCGAGCCTTCAAAGCCTAGCTTGCTTCTCACTCTTTCTACACTGTCTGACTTACATAAAATTTTACTTAAAAATATAAAAATGGCAGACTCTTGAAGACATGCTTCCGTTAGGAACTGAAAAGCCCATGGAAAGTACTCATTTTGAGGCGGACTCCATTCTCGAAGCCCGCCTCTAATACACTTTTTAGATTCCCTTGAATGTTTGGGTTTTGAAACTCTCATGCTACATCTTCAATTGGGTTGGTTTCGTCATCCACTTTATTACCCAGTTTTATAAATTAATTCAGCCCATTACTAGTCCTCCTTTTTTTATTCTCGATAATTTTGACTACCTCATTTAGATGAATTGATTGACTCATCTGTTGCATCACATCTTTCTGTTTTAAATTTGAGCGATTCCTGCCCCTGCAATCATGTGGATAATTCCTAATCCCTGATTTTCTCTCTGCATATCCATTCCCCCGATTTTTAGTAACTGAATCCTCTTTTTTCGCAGTCGCGTGTTCTTCCTCCTCCTTCGAATTCCGTCCACCTTCATTAGTGCCATCTCTTAATCATTTTGCACTTATTAATTTTGTTTGTCTTCTGAGGGGTGCTCTCATCTAAACCCCGTATGGATTG
This sequence comes from Apium graveolens, assembly GCF_009905375.1. Classification (NCBI taxonomy): domain Eukaryota; kingdom Viridiplantae; phylum Streptophyta; class Magnoliopsida; order Apiales; family Apiaceae; genus Apium; species Apium graveolens. The sequence continues at coordinate 64,511,364 of NC_133654.1, read as the reverse complement.
GTGATTTCATTTTCTGATTTCTCGAACAAAATCCTACAAATTTTTCTGAATGTCCCACCAACCCACATATGAAGCAAAATGTGGGAATGTTTTAATATTTGAACATGATTCATTACCATCCCTGTTAGGTCACACACACTGTAGAGGGGGGTGAATACAGTGTATAGCACAATCAAATCGGTCTTTAATAACTCAAGTAACAGAAAACAAACTTTATTCAAAACAATAAACTCTGTTACAGTATGGAACTGTCATCTCTCAGTGATGAACAAATATCACGAGAGCTGTTAGGGTTATAATGAATAATCTTCTCGATAACGGTAACACTTTTAGTGTAAACCCTATGTCTGTGTTTATATACTACACAGTTACAAGATCATCGCTAACTGATATGGAATATAATTCTGTTTCCTAAAATATATCAATCAGATATCTTTTCTTCCAAGTATTCTATTCTTCATAAAATTCCTTCTTCATGCATATCTCTTCTTATATTTGTCTCGATCTTCTCTTCCTGTAAATCAGCTACTTTCCTTATCTGAACGTTTCCTTTAAGTCCTGATATTATCTTCTGATAGATATCTCCTGAACCTTAAGTACTGATGACTTAAGTTCTGACTTCAGTATAAGTACTGATTTCAGTTAAGTACTGATTTGTCCTGTTTAAGTAAGATCTGAAAACTAAACATAAATCACATTAGTCATGACATTATCAAATATATCTAACAATCTCCCCCAAGTTGTAAATTAGCATAATATACAAGTTAACAGATATTTGATGATGCCAAAAACATTAAGTACAAATACATGAGAAATTGACTAGATAACTACAACTTACAGTCCTTAAAGCTTTACCAACTTTAACTTCTGATAACAACTTCAGTCCATATTCATATCAGAATTTGAGCAGTTGTAGATCTTGACTTGGCTTCATCTTCTGATCTCTCTAATATCAGGAGTTGTTCTGAGATAGTTCTTTAACAAACATCTCTCAGCATATCTGAGTTCATCAATCATCCTCCTTTTAGCATCTTTAAGTTCTGCAGAATCTTCACCAGTTTGAAAGATTGCAGCCTTAAGATCATTAATTTTAGCTTTCTTTATGTCCTGATCCAGTCTGATCAAATACGCCTTGTCAGACTCAAGATTGAATTCCACAGCCTTGTAACCCAGAAATCTAGTTATAATCTTAGCAGAGTTAGGCTTCATCTCAACAATATCACCCTTGTGATCTCTGTACTTTGAAAGATATGTGATGTCAGACTTAACAGAATAAAGCCTTTTATGTCTCTGAATTTGACTCTTCAAATAGTTTGCAGCACTTTCTGTTATTTTGTCATTCACTTGAAGTAAGAATAATACATGTTCCAATTTTTCAAAATACTTCAGTAGAATGGCATTTTCCCTTATATGATAAACCCTACCATATGTCATGAAGTACAACAAGATGTGTTCTTTCAAGTAGGTATGGTAAACCATCTGTACAGATTCTAGTTGATTCAATCTTTCAGGAGTTGCTCCAATACCCGGTTCACTTAAGGAAGTTGGATCATTGGTTGTGTTTTGTATTCTTCTTTCATCAGCACTTCCCAATCCATTTTTATCTCTTGCTTCCTTTCCAGTAACAACTCTTGCTTCAAAACCACTTGCAGCAGTCTTCAAAGGTTGAGTCTGTTTGGGTTTGGTGAATCATGGTAGGAGTATCTTTGAAGGTTTAACATGAGCAATGTCAGAGGTTTCCTTTGATATATCTTCTTATATCAAGTTAACTTGAGCTATGTCAAAGGTTACTTGCTTCATTGAGATATCAAAACTAACTCTATCTTTACTCTGAACAACTTGAGCCATGCCAGAGGTTGTCTTAGAAATTTTTCTTATAGTCAGAGCAAGATCAGCATCTTCAACAGTAATTTCTTCATCCACAGGAGGCACATAAACCTTGATAGGTTCACCAATTTTCTCTTTGCCCTTAGACCTTGGATCTATCTGCAATTGTGATTTAGCCTTGGTTGCTTCAAGATTTGTTCTTTCTTTTATCACAATGCCTTTGACCTTTGGAAGTTTCTTTTTCCAACAGAAGCTTCAGATTTAGATTTGACTTTTTCTGACTTAAGTCTAGCTTCTTCTTCTATCAGACTTTCCAAGTCCATTCTTGGATTCTCCTTTAGAAATAACTATCTTGATAATTCTTCATCAAGATCCAAAAGTTCATCAGAACTTATCCTTTTACCAGTAGCAGAAGTAATTCTTTTTCCAGCATCAGAACTTGTCCTGTGACTTGTAATTTCAGTTCTTCTTGATGAGAAACTTCTACCTTGACCATGACCTCCACCCATTCCAGAGTTTCCCTGGTCATCTTTTTCATCATCCTTCCCCTTCAGTGTCTGATCAGTTTTGCATTTGGACTTAATTACTTTCTCCCCCTTTTTGGCATCAGCAAGTAAGAGAAGAGAGACAAGCAATTCCAGTGAGGCTTGGATTTCATCGAGTTGAGATTGCTGAGAAGCTTGATTTTTCAAAATATCATCAATCTGAGACTGTTGCTTCTCCTGGGTCTTCTTAATGTAAGCAACTCTGTCAAAGGTAGGTTGAAAGAAACTTTTCTTTTCAAGTTTCTTAACTGTTTCTTGCTTGAGCAATTCCTCCTGAATTTTATGTAACTCTGCATGAGTTGTTGAGTGGAGACCTTGAAGATGTCTAGTACTCAATGCAGTGACTCGAAGCTGTGTCTTGAAATCATCATTAATTAACATCTGATCAGCTTTTTCCAAGTGCTCAGTAAGAATCTTTTCAGATGGAACAAAGGTAACTGAGTTCCATTCCTTAGTCCACTCCTGGCCTCTAGGAGTTTCACTCCAAGGTACTGGTGCTTCTCCTCGTACAAACCTCTTGATGAGTTCAGATTTAGAAACAGTTTGTGGAGGTGCATGTCCTGAAGGACCAGCTTCATCAGCATCTGCATTAGTAGCAGCATTACCCGTAGTATCAGCATTTGCAGCATCAGAACTTACAGAATCAGCATCTTCTGATTAAACAACAGTATGAGAAGCAATCGAGGCTTCAGCATCATCCTCTAAGTGCTGATCTGTTTCCAAGTTCTGATCAAAAGCCATATCCTGATGCTCAACTATAGTCTGATCATCAACATCTAGATGCAGAGAAGGTGTAGTAGACAATTCTGGAGTTTGAGTAGCATCAGTAACAGGTGTTGTTGATGGATTAATTGATGTTGGAGCTTCTAAGTAGAGAACCTCAGGCACAACCAGGTTTTAAATGTAAATTTCAGCACTTGTGCCTGGGTCTACAGGAGATACAGTTTCAAGTACAGGAGACACAGATGGTGTGTTTGCCTTGTCTGTAGCAGCTTCCTGAGTTGGGGATAATGAAGAAGGAGATGCAGTAGCTTCAGCAAATTCTGGTTCTTTTGAGATCACAGATTCTTGATCTCCTTCCTTAGTTGTTGCTTCCTCATCATCTGAAGCTGGCCTTTTAGCTCTCTGTTTCTTGTATCTCTTTGAAGGTGGGGATTCCTTGGGAGGTTCAGCAGAAGTCATTCTTCTAAGCCTTTTGAGAAGCTTAGATCCCCCAATTCCAGAATCCTTCTGAGAAGGAACCTTCTCAGCTTCTGTAATAACAGGTTCTGATGCAGAAACCTGTTCCTCACTATCAGACTCATCTCTCAGAACAATCCTCCTTCTCTTCTGTGGTGTCTGAGGAACAGTCTTTGTCCTCTTGGGCTTGTAAGATGAAGGCTTCACAGTAGGTGTTGAGGATGAAGGGTGAGCTGTCTGTGAAGGTGTGAGATATGTTTTAAGATATGTTCTGAGGGAGGGTTGAGGCATAGATGTATCTATGGTTTGTTTTGATGGTTGGTGTGATATTTGAGATGTGGTGGTAGATTGAACATGTAATAATCCCAAAATTTTGAACTTTTTGTAACCCTTATGAATAGTGTTTTGCTGATGTTACTGAATAAGAAAACTTTTCATGCCACACTATGTAGGGGTTCTTTTATTGTTATTCTGAGATCTTATTAGCACTTTATACGATATATAAGTGTATGTAAAGATCGTCAGAATCCAAATTCGAACACTTTGATTTTTCCCGAAAATCCACCAGATACCGAAAGAATTGAGTATAAGGTAACAGGGTAAAAAGGATTTAAATTCAAGGATTATAAGAGAGGATCATAACAGGAATATAATGTATTGAGAAAGGTTAAGGAAATCCAAGTAATAAGATCCCGGGTATGATCCCTCAAACGATAACCGAAAACGAAAGTTAAGCGAACCGTATAACAGATCAGCGGTCATTAGCCAGGTAATTAGAAGCTAATCAAAGAGATTAGTTGGGATAATGTCATCAAACCAATAAGAAGAGGACAAAGGTGGGAGGGTGACATCACATGGTGACATAAGCATAACCAAGCAAAGTGTGTTGTTGGTTGATTTAGAACCACACAAAAGTTACCATGGTAAAAAGGTAACAAAACAAAACAAATCAAAAAAAACAACCAACCAAGCCAAAACATTTCATTCTCACCAAAAACACAAAATTATTTCACCTTCTTCATCCTAAAAGCTCTCGGCTTTTTCTTCTTCTTCAAAGCAAGAAATTCAAAATCTTAGTTCCAAGCTTTGTTAATTAGCAAGGTAATTATCTAAGACTCCTTATGCATAGATATAGCTATCCTATAAGTTTGAGCTCCTAAATCATTCACAATCTCTTCCTAAAAATCATGGAAGAAGATGGTGAATAGTGTTTTTCAAGAACTAAAATTTTTGTTCTTGAGTTTTTGTTTAGATTAAGCTTGGATAAGGACTTTTAAGGGTGACTCCAAGCTAATTACTTGATTCTCCACTCTCCAAGGAAGGTATAACCCCTCCAAACCCTAACTTTACTTGAGTATTAGGTTTAGTTTTGTTGTTATAGTTCATCAGAGGCTTGTTTGTTGTGAATGTAAAGGATAGTTGGTGTTGTAATGTTTTGGAGTTGTAATTCTTGGAGTATTGATTAATGAACTTAAGTATAGTTTAAATTCATATTTGAGAATAGTATAAATTGTTAATGTTGAGTTGTTGGGGCTGTTATGGTGAAGTATGGATGGAGTTTTGATTGGGTTGTGATTGTGGGTTGATTGTGGGTTGATTTGGAGTGGTATAAATTTGGGTAATCGCGTAAACATAGCCGTCGTAATGTCTGATTTACTTTAGACTATTTTTATTCTTAACATTAGGACCTGTGAACTCACTCCTAGGTTTTGACCATTGCCATGATTAGATAGTTCATTTTACGAGCTTCGTTCTGATATGTAGTTCGTTCGATTCCGATGTACGGTTTAGGAGAAACGACCGTTTTAAGTAACGGCGTTTCGCGAACGAACCGTTACCCCTCGCCTTACTTTGAAACCTTGGTTAAGGACCTTAAATGACTAATTGGGATATGAAACAATTATGTTAAGTGGATTAGGCAGTTGGTAAGGTACTCGCAAAAGAATCGCCTTAAAACTCTTAATGGTTAATTTATTAAAAATGGTGAAGCCGAGGGTACTCGAGCGACTTAAGTGAATCGTTAAGCGTGAAAGCGAACGTTAGGACTCTAAATGGTTAAAGTCTAGTTTCTTAATCGACCGGGGTTTAATTCCGACTTATGTTGTTGTTCATAGGTTATCGGACCTACTCTAAGCTTAAGTCTATCCGGGAGCACTCAGGCAAGTTTTATACCCGTTATATTGTTGTTGTGATGTATACCTATGTATATGCATTATCTTGTGATAGATGCATGATGGTTAAATTAGCAAATTCTTGCGATATATTGTAGCATGTGATATATATATATATATATATATATATATATATATATATATTATATGCATGCCTATTTCGTATTCTTGATACATATATCTGTTGATTTAGTTGATAATACCTAAGCTAGAGATAAGCGGTAATTTGCATATACCCTTAGTATAGGGAACCCAAAGCTGAACATTTTCTAAAACCGGGAGTCGATGCTCCCAAGTATAATATATATATATATTTATATATATATATAAATAGTTTTTAAAACTATGAATCAAATAAGGTTTATTCGATAACTTTATTTTATTAATGAATATTATTTTGAATATTCATTTGAGGACCTATGACTCCGATTATTTACTAAATAATATTCTTTATTTTATTAAAGAATAATGTGTCGATAATCAAACTTACTTTTGATTATTCAAATAAAGATATTACTTTAGTATAAGTATATCTTTGGTTATTTAATATTCATTTCAAGTATAAGTTTTACAACTTCTACTTCAATTAATTTTTTTTATAAAGATTATTCTTTATGGGAATATTATTTAAATAATAATATTCAGACATTTTCTAATATATTGGGACTGATTTATTTTATTAAATCAGCATCACTTCAAACATTCTTAAAAAAAATGTTTTCGAGTCTTCAAAATGATTTTAAAGGTTAGGGCGGATCCCAAAACTCATTTTTATATTTAAGATCCTCCTTTCGAAGGGGATTTAAATACTCGCTCAAAACCTGAGGGACTCGGCTCTGTGGTGTGTTTCATATTCGCAACAAGGTTGCTATTTTGATAAAAGAGTTTTTGATTACTTACCCAACACTCGGGAAGTAAAATTCTTGGAACAAGTTAATCCATTAACAGGCATCGCCTGGGAAATATCGGTGAGTTTTCCTTTCCAACTAGATACGACTTCTTGGGGGAGCCGTATCAACAAGTTTCTACTTGGGGAAAGGGGGGACAAGCTTTACGTTTCAGAGTCATGGATTTCATCTGAACTAGGAGTGGCGTAAGTGGTCGAGTAGCGCCGGCCCAGCCTTATTATATTGGCCCAAATGGCCCGGAAGTTCCGCTAAGACGGTCCATTCCTTAGGAGTCCAGTGTTCGGTTGACAAGTAAATCCGACAGGTTCTCCTCTATATGTAGAAAATGGTGGGGCTGTACTACTACGACTGATCATCATAAGTGGTCTTCCTGGCGCGGCAAACTCCCGTAATGAGTTCATCATCCAATTGGATATTTCTGCAACACTACCCAGAGCACTTCGATAGAAAGGCTACGGTTGGGTGATTGTTGAGTGTTGGCAGGGTCAAGTTTTCAAAATGATGTTCGCATCAAATGAAGTATCTCGTAACTTCATTTTATTTTGATGATATTTTAAAGATTGATTATATACAAGTTTTGTCTTGTAGCTTAATCTATGGGATGAACTATTTGTATATTGAACGGTGGTAGTCCAAGTAGTATTCGGAAAAGATATAAGTATATTGGAGTATCTTGTAACTTCATCTTTTAAACTTATATCTAGTAAATGATTATCTTGTGCATGTCAAAGATTTTTAGAAAAACATTGAGATAAGGTTAGATATATGAGATCACCTTGCAACGATATTTTATACAGTTATAAACTGGAACTCTGTGTACATTATACATGTCAGAGGATTTCAAAGATTGTGAAAAGTATATATGTATATATATACTGAATATTTTGCGACTTGGTCGCGTTAAGATATCAGCTTGGTTCATTTTTTTCGACCAAGACCTTAATGAGTACTATGAGAATGCTCATATATTGTTAATTAGTATACATATTATTTTGGTGGGCTTGTTGCTCACCCTTGCTTTCTTCTTTCATCACACAACAACAGATAGAAAAGATGAACAGGACCAAGCTCCCAATTCGTAAGCGGTTAGAAAATGTTCTGCAGTCTTCTGGAAGCGTTGATGCCGCCGTAGCTGAGGTAGAAATTACCAATAGGCTAGACTTTCAACTTCTGATGTACCAGACTTATGTATCTATATGAATTGTAATAATGGGAAATAAATGTAAAATTATTCAGAAACTCTTTTAAGGTGTAACGGTTTATAATTGTGGAATTAAGGACTTGTGTTATTTTTGGGTATTCATCTCTGAGACTATAACTTGTGGTGTGTGTGTGTATATTGTGGGGTCACAGTACTCAGTAGTTGGTTGACTGTTAAGATTAAGTATTGATAAGGGAAATGGAACTCGTGATAACCCGAATCCCCGACCCCGGATTTGGGGGTGTTACAGAAATGGTATCAGAGCCAAGCGTTATAAACCTCAGAGATGATGTGACGTTAAGATAATAAGTTCACAAAGATAATAAGAACTCTTGCCAAGTTCATAATCGGGCTACCTAATGTAGTACTGACAGTTAAAACCCTTACGGGAACCCTTATAAATATTATGATAGTAACATAGTTCGTTCTCGTATAGGGCAGCAGGGCACCGAACCCTGAGGTTCAAGAGCATCAGCATGAGGATGTTTTATTACATGTTGGAGATCAAATTGTGAATCCGATAGAGTACCCTAATGAGGGACCGGATGAGATTCATATTGAGAATGTTGCGGTTGAGGATGTTATCCCAGAAGGGATTGTTGCTGAGGAGGATCTCGTGGAGGATCCTGACGAGAATGAAGAGAGGACCGCTGAAGAATTGATGACCGTAGTCAGGGCGACTACCAGAGCAAGAATGGCCGCGAGGGTGGCACTAGAGGATAAAGAGTTACCACGGGCATAAAGGTTAATGAGGGCAGAAGGAGTGGGGCCTTCCACAGTACCAATTATACCAGTATCAGACCCTCTTTCCGAGGTTCCTGAAGACATCCATGAGGTTCCACCAATTCCTGTTCCCTCCCCTGTACAGAGCCCAGCACCTACTAAGGAAATGCCATATTTATCTCCTGCACCATTGTCACCTGATACCGTGCTAGGTTATCCATTTGGATCTCCTGGGTTTGCACCACCTGCCCCCATGGACTGCTAAATGCAACCACTCAGGCTTCTCTTATCGCCGATTATTACATGACTTTGGGTGGCCTGTCTGAGGCCCGTAATGTTAGGAGTGATCTGTTGGGTCGACTTACTGCACCGAGGATTGATGGCGGAGTACTTCCGACAGGACTAGCGTATAGCATGGAAAGGATTGAGGCTACCACCCGTGTTACATCTAGAGGCCATCTTGAGGGTCAGATTGATCCAGCTCTACTTGCAACTATCTTGGACCTCATCACCTCTATGATAGAGCAGGTTAGGGATGTCGTGCATGCCCGCATTTCTTGATCCATGGTAGTGTGCAGAGCCAGAGCGATCAGACAAGGGTTTCATGAAGCACCGCTTTTGGAGGATTAGCCTAAGTTATGAAAGATTAGTTTTAATGACTAGATGATTATATATGGTAGTACTTTTGGGATAGAAGTGATTAGATCAAATGATGTAATTCTCTTTAATGTGTTCAGTTGTTGTACCCTCGAACAAATGGTTATGTATATATTCATTAATTTCAGTTCAGATCAGTTTGTTTGTGATAAGTTCATATTGTTAATTGCACTATTAACACTTAAGAGAGTGTCATGAAGTTTATAGAACTTGAGAATTCATAATTTGCAATCATGCAAGGACGGAACGAGGGAAAGACTTAAGCAAAGTAAATAAGGCAATTATCCAAAGATTCTCAAAATTTTTCCAAGCATTATGCCCCCATGAGGAATAAGATTAGGGGCAAACCTTGAATGTGATAATCAGGAAGGTCGTAATTAAGATAAAAAGAAACTGAAGTGGAAAGGAATATAAAGGCAGTAGAGTTTGAGGAATGATAAGGGAGTTGGGTATGAGGAAACCCTAAAGAATCATAGTAATAGAAATAGAAAAGTATGTGATCGTCAGGATGATGATGATTCACTATGAGCTAAAGTTGATGGTTAAAGGAATAAGAGATGTACATATTGTACCCCCTTTAAGTTGGGAGAATTCAAGGAAACCTTGAGATAGTTCGAAGGATAAATAATGAGACGCGGATAGACTGAAGAGGCAAGAAAGTAGGAAATTAGGAAAATTGGATGAAGGAGGTGACCTTCAAGAATGTGAAGTGTAAGCCCGATGGCATGATACCCAGAAAGGGAGACGCCATGTATGAAAGACATCCCAATATTGAGATGACTGTTGAGATAAACAATAAAAGTAAATACGGAATTATTAAGAAGAAGTTCACGTTGAACACGACCAATATCTTCCAGAACATCCTTGTTATCGTTACCAAATTAGGAAAGAAAAGCGGATAATCGTTGTTATCTTTTGGAGGCCATATTGATTGACCTCATTTTGAATACGGATGTTATTGTGAAATTAGGCATATACTATCGAGGTGGGAAGGATTGAATAAGACACCCTTATCAGGGATATATGATTTGATTTATCCATGGAAGGATGCATGTACCTTTTAAAGGTGGAATTAAGGATAGAACATCGGTAACTTAAAATGAATCCTAGGGGAATGCTTAAAGGTTGGCATTTCACCCTTAATAGGGATAGTATGAGTTTTGACAGTATGAATTGAAAAGGATTAAGGTAATAACAACCTGTAAGAATCAGTGGAGAAATTTTTAGAAGTACATAGACAATGGTTCTAGTATTAGTAAATGGTATTTTGATATGCCCTGTATCTAGGGAATACAGGAGGAACGATTCAAGGATAACCTTAGAGGTTTTACAAGGAGAAAGGTAATATTCAAAATTCTCAAGAATGGAAATGTTGATAAAGGAAATATGACGTAATTATAATGATGCCAAGTGGGGCACGTGTTAAACCACGAGAAAGTATGGATTGAACCAGTAAAGGTCGAAATTGTTCAGGGCAATTAGGGCCTAAGATAAAAGATGTTCTAAGTATGATTGAGAGTCAGTCGTGACAGTGATTAACCTCTAAAGACTGAGGCAATAACTTATGGAAAAAAATGGTGATATTTTTTTTTACTCATCAGATTTTAAGAAAAACATCTTCACATAAACAGTGATTGAAATGAGGTAGAAAATTTATTTGGAGGTGGTTAAAATGACATTGACTATAAGGAAATTTTACTATCAGGAAAGGCCAAAGAGGTGGCAGACACTTTAAAGGTAAGAGGATAATTATAGGCGCTTGTGCCAAAGGAATACAGTGATGATGGTTAAAGCTGTGAAGGTTGTATTATGGTTTGGAAGATTGACATTCCTTCTGATGACTGTGCAATACCCAACCGTAATAGTAGTTGGTAAAGGTTTAATTCGTGTAATCGCCATGAGCGGGCTATCTATCTCAGAAGGTACTATCTTGAGATAAGCCAGGACCATGTTTAAAAAGGACTAAACAAACCTTTGAGTTAAGTCTTCTATTGAAGACATATGATTAAGAATGGTATTAACCTGCTATCGTTGCTTTGATTAAAACCCTTCTGCAATTTTATCTGCTTCATGTCATGTATGTACATCAGGATCTAGAGTGTTCTTCATGAATCATGAATGGTAATTATGTTACCTCCTTAGGAGAATTCTATATGACATGTATGGACTCCGTATGGTTAGATATTAAGATTTCATGGAAAGTGAATTACGATAGTAGGTCAGTGGTGGACCATAGTAATGCAGCAATGATTCTGCGAGTAATAAGTCGATTACAACCGTGAGAGTTGTATTGGAATGGATGTTGAGATTGAGTACCACTAATCGGGTCGTGGTGGTGTATAAGTTTTCATTGATAGACTAATTAAGTAGATTATCTACCTATTGAATACTTATTCCTTCTTATCAATAGAGAGTCGTATTACTATATGAAGAAGGTTACGGAATAGCAATGAATTCTAGTAACTATGATGTCTAGAATGAAATCCCTTATTCGAGTTTCGATGACGAGGGAGTTTCAAAGGTGAGTGTTTATGAGCTCGAGCAAGAGCATGGGTCCGTAGAATGATGGACGAAATAGCAAAAAAAAATCTTTAAGCACGTGAAATGCGATGCTATAATACTTGATGTTGATAAATATATGTTTTATTCTCCTATGACAAACCTCTATAGTTCAGAGGTAGACTCCAAGCCAGATATTTTGTGGCAGTATATTTTTTTTCATATATACAATTCTCTTCAATTCGTTCTTTTCTTTTCATTTTGTATAAGCCGAGAAGAACAACCCTTCCAGAAGGGGAGGTATTGCCGAATGACTATCTATCTGTGTGATAGAAGCCTAGTAGGATACCACATGTTGTTTAATTGCTTGTCAAGTACTAAAGGCTGGCCACCTTCTGTACTAACTATGCAATAGAACAAGTGTTCATGATCATAGTGATCTCTCAACAAATTCCTTTACTTCTATATGATTGATCAAACTTTGGAAAATAGAAACAGCTGAAAAAGGAGTAGTAAAGTTGTGGTGGTATTCGGAATGGAAACACATTCGTGATACTAAGGTTGACGTGGTTATTAAAAGGTTATAAAATGCTAACAAGCAAAAGTATAACCAGTATAATATTAGGAACGGAAGGTAGTAGCGATTACGAACTGGAAAAGAATGGGTATTGAGAAGCAAAAGCTCTAATGTTAAAAGCAATAATGAGAGTCTGTGCAATAGACTTGAAAGAATTTGGTATGATCACTTAACGCGGATTGAGTTTTCTCACGATAATAGATCGTATGTCAGGTATCGAGATGTCGTCTTATGAGATCTTTGAGGGAATAAAATGTCAATCTCCCTTATGTTAGGATGAAGTAGGAGAGCGGAAGATGCTCGGACCCGAAGTGGTCCAAAGGACCAAAGACATAGTGGATCTCATTAGAGGACGGCTGGTAGCAGCCCAAGACAGACAGAAGAAATATGCAGACCTAGCCCGAAAGGACAAGGAGTATAGAGTAGGGGACTTAGTACTACTAAAAGTATCCCCTTGGAAGGGGTTAATGAGATTCGGAAAGAAAGGAAAACTAAGCCCAAGATACATTGGACCTTTTGAGATACTAAGACGGATTGGGAAGTTGGCTTACGAGCTAGCCTTACCCCCGAACCTACAACAAGTTCATAATATGTTCCATGTGTCAATGCTAAAAAAAGTATCATCGGGATGCCAGACACATAGTGGAGTACGAGCATGTGGATATGCAACCGGATCTGACTTACGTGGAGAAACCAATAAAGATTATGGATAAGAAGGAGCAGGTGCTTCGGAACAAAGTGATCAAGCTAGTCAGAGTGCGATGGCATAATCATAATGTGGAAGAATCAACTTGGGAACTAGATAGCGCAATGCTAGAAAAGTACCCCCATTTATTTTCTATTTGATTCCGGGACAGAATCCTTTTAAGGAGGGGAGACTGTAATAATCCCAAAATTTTGAACTTTTTGTAACCCTTATGAATAGTGTTTTGCTGATGTTACTGAACAAGAAAACTTTTCATGCCATACTATGTAGGGGTTTTTTTATTGTTATTCTGAGATCTTATTAGCACTCTATATGATATATAAGTGTATGTAAAGACCGTCAGAATCCAAATTCGAACACTTTGATTTTTATTGTTATTCTGAGATCTTATTAGCACTCTATATGATTTAGAACCACACAAAAGTTACCATGGTAAAAAGGTAACAAAACAAAACAAATCAAAAAAAACAACCAACCAAGCCAAAACATTTCATTCTCACCAAAAACACAAAATTATTTCACCTTCTTCATCCTAAAAGCTCTCGGCTTTTTCTTCTTCTTCAAAGCAAGAAATTCAAAATCTTAGTTCCAAGCTTTGTTAATTAGCAAGGTAATTATCTAAGACTCCTTATGCATAGATATAGCTATCCTATAAGTTTGAGCTCCTAAATCATTCACAATCTCTTCCTAAAAATCATGGAAGAAGATGGTGAATAGTGTTTTTCAAGAACTAAAATTTTTGTTCTTGAGTTTTTGTTTAGATTAAGCTTGGATAAGGACTTTTAAGGGTGACTCCAAGCTAATTACTTGATTCTCCACTCTCCAAGGAAGGTATAACCCCTCCAAACCCTAACTTTACTTGAGTATTAGGTTTAGTTTTGTTGTTATAGTTCATGAGAGGCTTGTTTGTTGTGAATGTAGAGGATAGTTGGTGTTGTAATATTTTGGAGTTGTAATTCTTGGAGTATTGATTAATGAACTTAAGTATAGTTTAAATTCATGTTTGAGAATAGTATAAATTGTTAATTTTGAGTTGTTGGGGCTGTTATGGTGAAGTATGGATGGAGTTTTGATTGGGTTGTGATTGTGGGTTGATTGTGGGTTGATTTGGAGTGGTATAAATTTGGGTAATCACGTAAACATAGCCGTCGTAATGTCCGATTTACTTTAGACTGTTTTTGTTCTTAACATTAGGACCCGTGAACTCACTGCTAGGTTTTGACCATTGCCATGATTAGATATTTCATGTTACGAGCTTCGTTTTGATATGTAGTTCGTTTGATTCCGATGTACGGTTTAGGAGAAACGACCATTTTAAGTAACGGCGTTTCGCGAACGAACCGTTACCCCTCGCCTAACTTTGAAACCTTGGTTTAAGGACCTTAAATTACTAATTGGGATATGAAACAATTATGTTAAGTGGATTAGGCAGTTGGTAAGGTACTCGCGAAAGAATCGCCTTAAAACTCTTAATGGTTAATTTATTAAAAATGGTGGAGCCGAGGGTACTCGAGCGACTTAAGTGAATCGTTAAGCGCGAAAGCGAACGTTAGGACTCTAAATGGTTAAAGTCTAGTTTCTTAAGCGACCGGGGTTTAATTCCGACTTATGTTGTTGTTCATAGTTTATCGGACCTACTCTAAGCTTAAGTCTATCCGGGAGCACTCAGGCAAGTTTTATACCCGTTATACTGTTGTTGTGATGTATACCTATGTATATGCATTATCTTGTGATAGATGCATGATGGTTAAATTAGCAAATTCTTGCGATATATTGTAGCATGTGATATATATATTATATGCATGCCTGTTTCATATTCTTGATACATATATCTGTTGATTCAGTTGATAATACCTATGCTAGAGATAAGCGGTAATTTGCATATACCCTTAGTATAGGGGACCCAAAGCTGAACATTTTCTAAAACCGGGAGTCGATGCTCCCAAGTATAATATATATATATATATATGAATAGTTTTTAAAACTATGAATCAAATAAGGTTTATTCGATAACTTTATTTTATTAATGAATATTATTTTGAATATTCATTCGAGGACTTATGACTCCGATTATTTACTAAATAATATTATTTATTTTATTAAAGAATAATGTGTCGATAATCAAACTTACTTTTGATTATTCAAATAAAGATATTACTTTCGTATAAGTATATCTTTGATTATTTAATATTCATTTCAAGCATAAGTTTTACAACTTCTACTTCAATTAATTTTTTTTATAAAGATTATTCTTTATGGGAATATTATTTAAATAATAATATTCAGATATTTTCTAATATATTGGGACTGATTTATTTTATTAAATCAGCATCACTCCAAACATTCTTAAAAAAAATGTTTTCGAGTCTTCAAAATGATTTTAAAGGTTAGGGCGGATCCCAAAACTCATTTTTATATTTAAGATCCTCCTTTCGAAGGGGATTTAAATACTCGCTCAAAACCTGAGGGATCCGGCTCTGTGGTGTGTTTCATATTCGCAACAAGGTTGCTATTTTGATAAAAGAGTTTTTGATTACTTACCCAACACTCGAGAAGTAAAATTCTTGGAACAAGTTAATCCATTAACAGGCATCGCTTGGGAAATATCGGTGAGTTTTCCTTTCCAACTAGATACGACTTCTTGGGGGAGCCGTATCAACAAGTTTCTACTTGGGGAAAGGGGGGACGAGCTTTACGTTTCAGAGTCATGGATTTCATCTGAACTAGGAGTGGTGTAAGTGGTCGAGTAGCGCCGGCCCAGCCTTATTATATTGGCCCAAATGGCCCGGAAGTTCCGCTAAGACGGTCTATTCCTTAGGAGTCCAGTGTTCGGTTGACAAGTAAATCCGACAGGTTCTCCTCTACATGTAGAAAATGGTGGGGTTGTACTACTACAACTGATCATCGTAAGTGGTCTTCTTGGCGCGGCAAACTCCCGTAATGAGTTATCATCCAATTGGATATTTCTGTAACACTACCCAGAGCACTTCGATAGAAAGGCTACGGTTGGGCGATTGTTGAGTGTTGGCAGGGTCAAGTTTTCAAAATGATGTTCGCATCAAATGAAGTATCTCGTAACTTCATTTTATTTTGATGATATTTTAAAGATTGATTCTATACAAGTTTTGTCTTGTAGCTTAATCTATGGGATGAACTATTTGTACATTGAACGGTGGTAGTCCAAGTAGTATTCGGAAAAGATATAAGTATATTGGAGTATCTTGTAACTTCATCTTTTAAACTTATATCTAGTAAATGATTATCTTGTGCATGTCAAAGATTTTCAGAAAAATGTTGAGACAAGGTTAGATATATGATATCACCTTGCAACGATATTTTATACAGTTATAAACTGGAACTCTGTGTAAATTATACATGTCAGAGGATTTCAAAGATTGTGAAAAGTATATATGTATATATATACTGAATATTTTACGACTTGGTCGTGTTAAGATATCAGCTTGGTTCATTTCTTTCGACCAAGACCTTAATGAGTACTATGAGAATGCTCATATATTGTTAATCAGTATACATATTATTTTGGTGGGCTTGTTGCTCACCCTTGCTTTCTCCTTTCATCACACAATAACAGATAGAAAAGATGTACAGGACCAAGCTCCCAATTCGCAAGCGGTTAGAAAATGTTCCGCAGTCTTCTGGAAGCGTTGATGCCGCCGTAGCTGAGGTAGAAATTACCAATAGGCTAGACTTTCAACTTCTGATGTACCAGACTTATGTATCTATATGAATTGTAATAATGGCAAAGAAATGTAAAATTATTTAGAAATCCTTTTAAGGTGTAACGGTTTATAATTGTGGAATTAAGGACTTGTATTATTTTTGGGTATTCATCTCTGAGACTATAACTTGTGGTGTGTGTGTGTATATTGTGGGGTCACAGTACTCAGTAGTTGGTTGACTGTTAAGATTAAGTATTGATAAGGGAAATGGAACTCGTGACAACCCGAATCCCCGACCCCGGATTTGGGGGTGTTACAGAACATCAGGATAAATAAATCTATAGGTTTGAGGATCAGCATTTACCAGGATCTGTTTTACAGACTGAGGAATCTGTAAAGGTCTAACCACCATTTTCTTAAGATCAGCATTTACCAAGTCATTAAAAGCTCGTTTAGCAATTTTAAAGGGTGGGTATAAGTTAGTGGTAGATTGGGGTTCATCAGTACAACAGAAATTATATATAAGCTGACAAAATCTAGCAAAGTAGACAACATTCCTATCCTCTGTCATCCTATCCCCAATAAAACCTATCACAGCGCTTGCAAAATCAAAATGAGTTTGGTTAATAATAGCATACCCGATGTGCTGACTCATTATAGGAATGGCATCAAAGTTGGAACACTTATTCCCGAAGGCTTTAGTGATGCAGTCGAAGAAAAAGCTCCATTCCTTTCTGATATGTGCGTGTTTCAACTGTCCAAGCTTAGCCAAACTCCTCTTATATCCCAAACTGGCCATGAGCTGCTGTAGAGCTGGTTTATCCGGTGTTGAGAAAACGCAGCCTTCTGGTAAATGTAAAGCCTTGCGAACTGTACCAGGAGTTATGATAAGTGGCATTTTACACCACTTAGAACGTCTTAAAATGGCTTAAATTGGTGTCTTGAAATCAAGTATTTTGTGTATTTGATGCGTTTTTCTAGTGTTTATGCATTTCAGAGTAATAGTTGCATTTCGGGGGAGGAATCATCAAGAATAAGCCTTGGCATGTGTTCACCATTGCGAGAGGAAAGGAATGGGCAGATTACGGCGAAGAAACGGAGCAAGCTTGGAATTTTTCCAGTAGGGTCCTGCGCGCCCACGCAGCAATGCTGAGCGGCCGCGCAGCAGCCTGCGCGCCCGCGCAGATATGCTGAGCGGCCGCGCAAGGTCGGGGAAAAAGCTGAATTATTTTAGACTTCTACTTCTGTGTGGCTTCCAACTTCTATGTAATCTGAGTTTTATGGGACTATTATATAGGTAGATTTGAGACGTTTTCATAGGGAGTATTAAGGAGATTATGTTTTAGATTGTGTTTTACGCAAGAAGCAAAGGAGATAAGGAAGAAGACCGATTTAGCACACCGCAACGAAGAGGAAGCATATATTCTTGTGATACTTGTTTCGTTGTAACGTTGGATGCTAGTTTTCTTGCTTTGACTTATTTACTCTTGTGACGTACTCTGTTTTAATATAATTAGTGTAGTTATTATTTTCTTGTATTGTTTGTCATGATTTCATATGAACCCATGATGGCGATAAGTTCTATTATGGGCTAATCGTGATCATGGGGTTACAACGGATTTATTATGGAATTCTTTAGTTAATTGTTTAATACTTTAGTGTGTGATGATTGCATGATATCTAGTATTGGTTGTGCGTATTCGTCTTATGTGCGTCGCGAACATATAAGATAGGGTGTTAATCTCTTGTGAAGCGACGGTGGATCTTGAGATTTAGAACTTGCCATGCTAGCATAGGTTCATGTACGTTGTGCATGATTAGTGGGTAACTCTAACAGTTTTATTTTCCCTATGTAATCAAAAGGAATAACTTGTGCTTAAATCGTTGTGTTGTCAATTTCTGTAGACATATAGGAACTCAACATAATTGATGACTATTCAACTTCTATCTTAATTGTGGATGTTTGGTAGAATGGTATTAGTACAATGAAAGTTGGCTTTTATCAGTTTCGTGTTATTCGATTAATATCATCACTGTCACATGCTAAAGGTAATAACAATGGCTATAGAAGGAAGTAATAATGAAGTTGTGATCTCATGAGTGTTTTATTATTGATAATTTGAAGTGTTAGTTAAGTGGTTAATTAAGTAGTTAATTATAGTTAATATTTGATCAACAATTTTAAGTGTTATTATCTTAACATTGAGAAGTAATCATACATTGGTGAGTGAGTTTAATTAGACAATAATTTAGTCTGAGTCTCTGAGGGAACGAACTAGAAAGTATTCTATATTACTTACGAACGCGTATACTTGCGTGAATATTAGCGCGTGTTTTCGCCCTAACAAGTTACCACATGTTCAGAATCATCCACTTCAAAAACAATGCTGGGAGAACCATTAGCACCACCATTATCAAAATGCCCAGTCCGCCAAAACGTCAGAACTTGTTGGCTTGAAAAAACTGAAGGCTAGGTCAATGCATACCCAATTTCACTGTGTGCAAGAAGATCTTGCACAAAATGCAAGTCAGACGGAGCTTTATCATGATTTAGAATTGCAGCATAGTTGTTGGGAACAAACTTGGCTCCATCGATGATCAAATCCTTAGGTGCCATGAGAAAATTTGAAAATTAAGATTGCCTGGAAGGTGTTTGATAAAATGTTTATATGAAAATCCAACGTCAGAAATGAGAGAAAGTAAAAGCAAAGAAAGAGATATAAAGTGTAAAAGTAAATAAAAGATTAAATAATCTTCTCTCTCTTCCTTATACTTGGTTAAAAAAAATATAACTGTTGGACACCTGTCAAACATGCAGCAATAATGAATAGTTAATGGGCACGGGAAAATAGTAATCATTACTTATCGTATGCAGTTTTCCAGTAATCCCATTAATTGAGATAAGTCAGTTTTAATTCAAAATTTAAACTATTCTCACTTATTTAATTATTGGTACTGCAAAATCAGTATTCTGAAAAAAAATCAAGTGTGAGAATGACCAAAAAAAATAAATCAAGTAAACAAGTACTGATAATTTAAAATCAGAACTTAATTTAAATCAAAAATTAAAAATGGTCATCAGAATATGGATATATCAGGATTTAAAAATGCAATAAAATTGCAAACATCTCAGAAACAAAATCTTGCAAAAATAAGAAATTCCATTAATATATTAAGAGAATACATCCATGAAATTGAAATTACATCAGAGCATTACAAGATTGTCCTAAGCTTCTAAACCTAACATCAACAGCTTTGTCCTTGGCTAAGAAGCCGGACAAAGCTGAAGATGAAGAAAAACAGGAAGAAGAAAATAAATTATTTCTTCTTCCGACTCTCTACAAAAAGAATAGCGAGTCCTATGATTCGCTCTTGTTGGCGGAGAGCTTCCAGCCTCTCTTCCTCCAATCGCTCCAGATGGCGATGGTAGTCCATGTAAAAGAAAAGGAGGTGTGTGAGAACCTCCTGGGGAACCGAGTCCCAAATCTCATCAGGAATGATAGTTACGTGGCATTTCTGCTGCCATTCCTCACAGCTCAGCTCCATGTTGAAGGTCTCATAGTTCAAAAACATATTGTAGTTGACCATGTTTGTGTTGGTATGAAGGAAAGAAGAGTGAGTATGTGAGAAAAGAAATGATGTGTAGGCTGATTTGAGGTGTTGGTTTATATAGGCAAGAGAATGCAAGGAGACGCAAGGAAATTTAATGCTGACAGGTAGAAATAATTCTACCTCGTCTCCCTAGACTGGGAAGAAGAAAAACAGTCGTTGGAAAAGTAAAACAGGGTTTAATGCGCACAACAAACAAGTAAAAAAAATTACTGTGCATGTACGTGTTCTACTATCCCTAATTAGATTGACTGTTAATATTCCACCCAAACATATTCTGATTTAAAATGAGACTGTTTCAGATTGTAACCACAAATGAGTCAAGTAAAGGATTAGAATTTAATATCAGAACTTAGACTTATATCAGAATTTAACAGTCATCAGAACATGATTTCTTAACTCGAAAAATGAATGCCTATTTTTGTGATTCTGCACACAAATTCTGATTTCGGTTCATCAGGACCTATTTATCAGAACTTTCATCAGAACTTGTCCTCGGAATTTATGCAATCTGACACATAAACTATTCGTCTAAAATAACATTGAACGTCACAGTAATTTTCATCATTCATATAGAGTGTAAGTGTGTGCATTAAGCAAAATATCAGACAAATAGTAAAGTCTGATTCACTTCAGTACATCTTAGAAATAAGGCATAACTAAGAACTTTACTAAAAATATGTCATTATTCTGAAGTTTACTTTTGAAAGAGTTCATGCACGAGTCCACCTCAACTGTTTTGTGCTTATTTTATGCATCTTTTGAAATTCCATTTTACAGTGGCTTCTCAGTGCAAGTGAGTCACAACTGCTTATCAGAATTTATGCCTTTATCAGAGTATTTCTCCAGTAATCATAGAGTGTGAAAAGTCACCAAGAAAAATAATTATTTGCTTTTCTGATGCATATTACTTAATACCAGCAATGCACTTGGGTCGTCCCTTCCACATTTTCACTCTAGATCTCAAAGGAGTACCTGATTTTTATTCGCTTTTTCTTTTGCTAAGTGAGGTTTATCAGCACTTAGTACATTCAACAGATTTACTAACATCAGATCTTAACAGATGAGAAGCATGATTCTAGTTTTTGACTTAGTAATAAGATAGACAAAGTAAACGTGACTAAGCTCAATATCAGAATTTGCTTGTATCAATAGATGTCCATATAAATAATTACTTCTAACATGTGATCTCTAGTATGTTGAAGACTACTAGGTCAGCATCTAGTACAGTTATCCTCATAGGATTGAATAGTCACATAAACAGTCATATCACTATCAGAGTTTAGAAATTCACATCAGACAACAATCAGTACTTAAACAATTTTCAATTAAGCACAGAATACACAAAGAGAGTAATTTCTGTAAATACTGATCATAGAGTCTGATGCATCAGAACAAAACTAAGCAGATTTAGAGAAAGAACCTGAAACCATTCCAAGTTCATTTACCAATCTTGTAAAAGTAGCTTCACACAGTAGTTCTGTGAAGATATCTGCTAGTTGTTAATCTGTTGGAACAAAGTGCAATTCCACTATACCTTCATCCACATGTTCCCTTATGAAGTGGTACCTAATGCTGATGTGCTTTGTCATTGAGTGTTGAACTGGATTACCTGTCATAGCAATAACACTTTGATTATCACAGTAAATAGGGATTTTAAAATATGTTCACCCATAATCCAGTAACTGATTCTTCATCCAAAGAATCTGTGCACAACAGCTTTCTGCAGCAATGTATTCTGCTTCTGCAGTTGATGTGGAAATTGACTTTTGTTTCTTGCTAAACCAAGAAACCAATCTGCCTCCAAGAAATTGGTAGCTTCCACTTGTGCTTTTTCTGTCAATTTTGTAACCTACAAAATCTGCATCTGAGTAACCTATTAGTTTAAAATCTGATTCTCTGGAATACCACAATCCCAGATCAGCTGTTCCCTTAAGATACTTGAAAATCCTTTTCACAGCTATTAAGTGAGGTTCTCTTGGATCTGCTTGAAATCTTGCACAAAGACAGGTAGCATACATGATATCAGGTTTACTAGCAGTTAGATAGAGTAGAGAGCCAATCATACCTCTGTAATCAGTAATATCTACTGATTTACCAGTATCCTTATCCAGTTTTGTTGCAGTGGCCATGGGAGTGGATGCACTTG
The DNA here is from genome assembly GCF_009905375.1 of Apium graveolens. Lineage (NCBI taxonomy): Eukaryota > Viridiplantae > Streptophyta > Magnoliopsida > Apiales > Apiaceae > Apium > Apium graveolens. The sequence goes on along the minus strand of NC_133654.1, from coordinate 64,488,933 downwards.
AACAATCTTGCATTCCAAATTTCTTCAGCAAATTTCTGGTGTACTTGGTTTGACAAATAAAAGTGCCTTCTTCATTCTGCTTGACTTGAAGGCCCAGAAAATAGCTGAGTTCCCCCATCATACTCATTTAATTTCTTGACTGCATCAGTTTGGCAAACTTCTTGTAAAGTCTGTCATTTGTAGAACCAAAGATAATATCATCAACATATATCTGAACCAGAAGTAAGTCCTTTCCATGGTTGAGGTAGAACAGTGTTTTGTCTATAGTTCCTCTGTTAAATCCACTTTCCAGAAGAAACTGAGCTAAAGTCTCATACCATACTCTTGGAGCTTGCTTAAGGCCATAGAGTGCTTTATCAAGCCTGTAGACATGATTAGGATATTTGGGATCTACAAAGCCTGGAGGTTGTTCAACATATACTTCCTCCTCCAATTCTCCATTGAGAAAAGCACTTTTCACATCCATTTGAAAGACAGTAAACTTTTTGTGAGCAGCATAAGCCAAAAATATCCTTATGGCTTCCAATCTAGCAACTGGTGCAAATGTTTCATCATAATCAATTCCCTCATGTTGAGAATATCCTTTTGCAACCAACCTTACCTTATTCCTTGTAATTATGCCATCACTATCAGTTTTGTTTCTGAATACCCACTTTGAACCAACAACAGATCTGTTCTTTGGTCTTGGCACTAGGGTACAGACTTTGTTTCTTTCAAATTCATTTAACTCTTCCTGCATTGCTTGCACCCAATCAGCATCTTGAAGAGCTTCTTCCACTTTCTTTGGTTCAGTCTGAGAAAGAAAAGAATTGTAAAGACATTCACTTGAAGTAGCTGTTCTAGTTCTGACACCTGCATCAGGATTTCCAATTATTTAGTCAGGTGTATGTGATTTAGTCCACTTCCTTGCAGATGGAAGGTTTTCTCTAGAACTGGATGCTCCCCCATGATCCATGCTATCTTCATCAACATTTTCTGATGCTCCCCCTGAAACTATGCTCTCTAAGTTGGATTCTTCAGAATTTAAGTTTTCAGAATTATCAGAACTTGGCTTATCAGAACTTGATGAATCAGAACTTGAAGAGCCATATGCATGTTCTGATGCTTCTTGAGATGTGGTTGTATCTTGAGTATGCTCCCCCTGCATAGGTGCATCTTCCTTTGGTGTAGTCACCACAGTTTCAATAACATCAGAGTTTAATCCATCAGAGTTTGCAGTATCAGGATTTAGACTGTCAGGATTTTCAGTATCAGAATTTAAGTCTTCATTTTCAAATCTCAGCTGATCATGATCATTGAAATCTTCAAGTCCAGTAATCTTCTTATCATCAAAAGAGACATTGATAGATTCCATGACCACTCTTGTTCTCAAGTTATAGACTCTGAAGGCTTTTGTGGAAAGTGGATATCCAACAAAGATTCATTCATCAGCTTTTAGATCAAATTTGGATAGTTGTTCAGGATGAGTCTTAAGAACAAAACACTTGCATCCAAAAACGTGAATACTTCAGATTTGGCTTCTTTTTCTTCACCATCTCATATGGTGTCTTTCCATGCTTGTTAATTAGTGTTGCATTTTGAGTAAAACAAGCAGTCTGCACAGCTTCAGCCCAGAAATAGGTTGAAAGCTTTGCTTCATCAAGCATTGTACGTGCAGCTTCAATGAGAGTTCTGTTCTTTCTTTCAACAACTCCATTTTGCTGTGGAGTTCCAGGAGCAGAAAATTCCTGCTTGATTCCATGGTTTTTGCAGAACTCTTCCATTATCAAATTCTTGAACTCAGTACCATTATTACTTCTTATTATCTTTACAGAATCTTTGACCAACTTATCCAGTTGTCTGACATGATCAATCAAGATAGATGCAGTTTCACTTTTTGTGTGCAAGTAATACACCCATGTGTATCTGGTGAACTCATCCACTATGATCATATCATATTTCTTCTTTGCAATAGACATGACATTTACTGGACCAAATAGATCAACATGCAGTAGGTGATAAGGCTCAAGAATTGATGATTCAGTCTTGCTCTTGAATGAGGATTTCCTTTGTTTAGCTTTCTGACAAGAATCACAAAGGCCATTAGGAGCAAATACTGACTTTGGCAGTCCTCTCACAAGATCTTTCTTGACTAGTTCATTTATATTGTTGAAATTTAAATGAGAGAGTTTCTTGTGCCAATTCCAGCTTTCTTCAATTGATGCTCTACTCATCAGACAGATTGCAGAACCATCAGTACTTGTTGAAAGCTTGGCTCCATAGATGTTACCACGCCTGTATCCTTTCATAACAACTTTGCCTGTAGATTTACTTACAACTTCACAGTGTTCTTCAAAGAAATCCACATGATAACCTCTGTCACAGATTCGACTAACACTCAGCAGATTGTATTTAAGTCCGGAGACCAGAGCTACTTCTTTAATGATGACATTCCCGAGATTGATATTGCCATATCCCAATGTTTTTCCAATATTGCCATCTCCATAAGAAACACTTGGGCCAGCCTTCTCCACAAAGTCCGATAGCAGGGCTTTATTTCCAGTCATATGTCATGAACATCCATTGTCCAGAACTAGGATGTTTTTCCTGTTGCCCTGCAATCACAAAGACCACTAATGATTAGTTTTAAGGACCCAGACTTGCTTGGATCCTTTGGCCTTATTAAGTTTGTTAACATTTGCAGCGGATTTAGCATCAGAGTTCATGTTAACATTTTTCTTATCAGAATTTACACTATCAGACTTTGAATCAAAACTTACACTAGAAGGAACAATGCTAACTTTCTTTAAAGAAGGTTTTATTTGATAATAATCATAGTACAGACTATGATATTCCTTACAAGTATAAATGGAATGCCATAAACTATCACAATGAAAACAAGGATTTTGTGGCTAATATCTAATAGACTGACTCTTAACTCCTGACTTTGAAGGTAAGGAGTTTATGTTCTTATTCTTCCTGCAAAAAGAAGCCAGATGGTTAGAACTTCCACAGTTATGACATGTTTTTCTAGGAGCATCAGGAACAGGCTTATAATCATTGCTTTTATTCACACCTTCCTTTCCATTCCTATTTTTCTTAGGTGATTTTACCTTGTTTGTATTCTTAACATCTTTCAGCTTATGCTTAAGCTGCTTCTTTGTCATTAAGCCTACGTTTACTTCAGTTGTCTTTTCCTGTTTTAGTTTATCAGAAGTTAATTCCTGTTTAACTTCTGATTTCTCATTATCAGACTTTACAGCTACAAACTTAACAGGCTTTAACTTAGATTTTTGATTAACAACTATAGGCTTAATTTCTATAGTTCCTTTATCATTCTTATCATCTCCATAACCTAAGCCCTCTTTCCAGTTTTCACTACTTAACAAATTCTGAGTTGTTCTGCCAGAGTTAGTCCAAGTCCTGATAATCTCTCTTTCCTTTTCTAGCTCAGCTTTTAGAGATTCATTCATTTTAAGCACTTCATCCCTAACATAGAAAGCATCATCTCTATCTTTCTGAGTTTGATGGAACATGACTAACTCTTTTTCTAAATAATCATTCCTCTTTTTGCAAGCAAGATTTTCAGAAGTTAATCTTTCACATGTTAAAGTTTGATCTCTATAGCTAATGAACATGGTTTTAAGATATCTTCTCAACTCATTAATATCATCAGTATGAAAGGCATAAGTAGTTTGAGGTACCTTTAACTCAGCAACTTCAGAACTGTTTTCAGCACTTGCCATATCAGCGTTTGCCATCAAGGCATAATTCTCCTCACTTTCAGAATCTGAGGTGTTTGTCCAGCTTTTCTTCTTTGTGACAAGAGCCTTGCCTTTGTCACTCTTCACTTTCTTGCAATCAGGAGATATGTGGCCTTTCTCACCACAATTGTAACATTTGACATTTGTGTAATCTCCTCTGTCAGACTTTCCTCCTTTACCTTCAGATTTTCTGAAATTCTTCTTATCAGAACTTGCACCTCTCCTGGAAAACTTCTTTCTCTTCCTGAACTTCCTGTATGCAATCTTCGTGATTCCTTTCACCATAAGAGCACACAGCTTCATCATTTCTTCATCAGCATCCGTCTCAGGCAAGCTTTCAGATTCTGACTCATCATCACTATCAGAACTTGATGAATCAGTATCAGACTTTGTAAAGAGAGCTTTACCCTTGCCTTTCCTTGAGGTAGCTGCCTTGGGGGATTCTTCTTCAGCCTTAAGAGCAACTGTCCTTGACTTTCCTCCTTTCCTCTTGCTTCTTTGTTCCATCTCAAGTTCATGAGTCTTGAGCATCCCATAAATTTCATCAAGAGTTGTTTCATCAAGATTATAGTTGTCTCTTATTGTTGTTGCCTTCAAATCCCAGCTTTCAGGAAGAGCCAACAGGAATTTAAGGTTTGAATCTTCAAGATCATACTCCTTATCAACTAGTGACAAATCATTCAAGAGTTTGACAAATCTATCATATAAATCAGTCAATGACTCATTAGCCTTTGAGTCAAAGTGTTCATACTCTTGAGTGGGTATTGTCTTCCTGTTCTTCTTAATCGTATCAGTTCCCTGACATCTTGTTTCCAAGGCATCCCATATCTCATTTGCAGTCTTGCAGTTTATTACCCTGTTTGACATTATATTATTAATGGCACTATGCAGTAAGTGCCGTACCTTAGCATCCTTAGCAATTGATGCGATATCTTCAGCAGTGTAGTCACTTTTCTCCTTTGGTACTGACTTTGCTGCTTCACCTGCAACTGCAACTGCGAGCTTGGTTGGTTTGTGAGGCCCTTCCTTGATTCTATCAAGATATTCTGGATCTGTAGCTTCCAGAAATATAGTCATCCTCACCTTCCATATGGGATATTCAGATGGTCTCAATATGGGAACTCTAATAGCCTCATATCGGCTATGAATTTGTGTCTTTGGAGGTTCTTCGATTTTGGTGGGCTTAGTTGGAGTTTCTACTTCATACATGATTGTTTTTTGATCTTAAACTGTTTGTGTGTTAACAGATAGGCTCTGATACCACTTGTTAGGTCACACACACTGTAGAGGGGGTGAATACAGTGTATAGCACAATCAAATCGGTCTTTAATAACTCAAGTAACAGAAAACAAACTTTATTAAAAACAATAAACTCTGTTACAGTATGGAACTGTCCTCTCTCAGTGATGAACAAATATCACGAGAGCTGCTAGGGTTACAATGAATAATCTTCTCGATAACGATAACACTTTTAGTGTAAATCCTATGTCTGTGTTTATATACTACACAGTTACAAGATAATCGCTAATTGATATGGAATATAATTCTGCTTCCTAAAATATATCAATCAAATATCTTTTCTTCCAAGTATTCTATTCTTCATAGAATTCCTTCTTCATGCATATCTCTTCTTATATTTGTCTCGATCTTCTCTTCCTGTAAATCAGCTGCTTTTCTTATCTGAACGTTTCCTTTAAGTCCTGATATTATCTTCTGATAGATATCTCCTGAACCTTAAGTACTGATGACTTAGGTTCTGACTTCAGTATAAGTACTGATTTCAGTTAAGTACTGATTTGTCCTGTTTAAGTAAGATCTGAAAACTAAACATAAATCACATTAGTCATGATATTATCAAATATATCTAACAATCCCTCCCCTGTCTTCCTCATCTTCATTATTCTTTTCAACGGCGTTGATAAATCGATAGTTACAGGAACGTGTAAATATTCTCTCCATACTCCCGTGAGATTTCTTGGACGGGATTTAACAAAGCATCTGACATAGTTCCCCACCTCCTTTACAATTTTCTTAGTCATAAATTAAGCTCTTAAATCATGGATTTGCAATTAGAAATATAAAGAATTCTGACTTCCCTGGGAACATCCCCCTTCCTTCATTCTTGTTATGATTAAAGCTTTTCTGTTGAATGACCACGAGCTTTCCTCTACCACCCTTTTTATATCAAGTTCATGATAAAATTGAAAGAGATATAAGTTGACGTCTACCTCTCGAATATACACACCTCTTTTAGGTCTCCATAAAGCTGCTAAAGTCTGCTTCATTGATGGAAAATCCACCACTCCTTCTGTTATAAACCTACCCATTAGACATAGTTTGATATTATGACCATAGAATGCTTCGTGATTTTCCTTTTCTTCTGTAACATTTATTGCTATACCACGTTCTTCTTCCTCGTGCAAAGTTACGGGATTTATCATTCTTATGATATCACTTGTTATGGCCATCTAAACGAGAAACAAATCTTGAAAGGAACCGACCTTGAAGAAAACTGATACGAAAAAACTGCTTACGAACTGACCGTACTAGACCATGTCAAAAGATAAGACTCTCCTATTTAGTATAGCAAGTAGTAATAAGTTGTAGTCCTCCAATAAGCTTTAGTCCTAGTGGATAAATATGCGGAATCATAATATGCAATTTTTATTACATATTCATAATTTGTTTAATTTAACGAAAAAGTTACACTAACACACATCTAAACTATTAACGAAGAAGCGGGATAAATTAATTAGCTCAAATGATAAAAAAAATTGCAAAATGATAAAGGACCCAAATATTGTTGTAAAAAAATTTCCCAAATGATTTCATAATAATAAATTTCCTAGTAATTATATGGCACCTCGCATGTATATGTATGTGCACAAAAATTAAATTTTGTAACTTGTCATGTCACATAATTTTATAACTATTGTGTGAATGTTTAGGGATACATGGCAATACCCAAAAACATTATATTTTTGTTGGTTCAATAAAAAAACCAATAATGGAAGGAAGCTACTAAAGATACATACAGAGGTTTAACACATTTGCATGTTCATGTCAAAATTATACTAATAGAAAGTACAAACTATGTTAAGTGTCACTCTTTTCTTAAAAGAGCACAGTTATCATTCTCACAATTAACCTGGATATAATTTTAATTTAGTTGACATGCAGACTCTTCTCTTTGAACCCACTAATTCTCACTATTCCTTCTTTTTCAATTTTGAAACCTTTTTTCAATATATTTTGAAAAATATCTAATAAATTTAAATTCTATTTAATATCTTATATCAAGTGACTCTTATATCAAGTGACTCTCAATGCTTAAAATAAAGCAAACTACAACTATTCGAGTGACACTAAAATAAATTAGGTATATATCAAGTGATATTCTTTATTTAAAACTAAACACATTACAAATATCAATTTACTTATATTAATTTTAAAATTATAAAATATTTAACAATAATATAATTATAATATAATTAGGCATCCACCCGAGAACTAATCCAGTGACTTAACATTCAACTGTCACGGACAGATCTAATAACAAGACACGTATTGTTTCTAAAATAGAAGGGGTGAAATTGTAAATTACAATAGGTAGACCTGTCAAATCGAATAACCGAATCGATTTTAGATCAGATGAATTTCGAATCGGTTCCATTTTCAGATTATCATTTTCGGATTATGATTTAACCGGAGGCTATTTGGATCAGATCGGATCGGATGTAATTTGGTTCAGGTCTAATTCGTATTAACGGCGGATGAAATTCAGATAAAAATTGGATAAAATTCGGTTAGGATTAAATTCGGTTCGGATATTTTCTGATCATAACTTATTTAATTTTTCATTGTGAAACTTAAAAATATATCTTTATTAAATGTGGTACTTTTAATATAATATAATTTACTTTTACAAAATATTATAATTAAATGATTATATTATTATGAACATAAAAGACTTTTAAATATGAATTTTGCTTATTTCAGATCATATTCGGTTCGAATAATATATAATTCGGTTTTGTTCAGTTTCGATTTATAATCAGATCATTTTCGTTAAATTTTCAGTTCGGATAATTTTCGGATCAATTTAATTTAATTTTCAAATAATTATCGAATTATATGATTTAAATCTTAAATCAAATTTTTATTATATGAATTTTAATTCAATTATTCGGATCCAGACCCATTTTACATAGGGATGGCAATCGGGTCGGATTGAATCGGGTATTGCAGAATTCATATCCAAACCCGAAAATTTTATCCATACCCGAACCATAAAATTTTATCCATACCCGAACCCGATCCATAAAATTTCGGATCGGATTTGGGTATACCCGAAACCCGAACTTTTTTGAATTGGATATTCATACCCGAACCCGAAACCCAAACCCGAATCCGAAATCTGAATATTTGTATAATTATTAATATTGCAAGTGCTTGAGATTGAACACACGACTTGTAGAGAAAGAGTTTTAACGTGGCATATTCAACCACTACACTATATCATTAATTGTGATATTATATGTATAGTTAATATTTAAAAAACCAACTCAATTCATACCCAGTTCTTTAAATTTATCACTAAAAGATATTTTTGTTAACCTTATAAACCTTATCACCCGTTTAAATGATTGAATAATTATATTTAATTAAATTTTATAATTAGTTAATTTTTAACATAATTATAAAAATATATGTTTTAAAAATTATATAATAATATGTATAATGTATATTATTAATATATATATTTTAATATTACAATATTATAATGTGTAATATATAAATTCTAATAATATATATATATATAATAATTCGAATTTTTTCGAATTTCAGGTTCGGATCGGGTTCGGATAGAGTTTCGGATTTCGGATTGGGTTTCGGATCGGCATACCTAATATCCAAATCCAAATTCAAAAAATTTCGGGTTTAAAAATTAAATTCATATCCAAATTCAAATGCAAAAAATCGGATTCGATAAATCCAAAATTTCGGATTTCGGATCGAGTATCCGTTGGATCAGATTATTTTATCATACCTAATTTTACAGGTGTAGGGCACTGCCGCCCTGGGCAGTAGTAATTACAAATGAAGTCAAAGAACAGAGGATTAATGAGAGAAAAGAAGTTAAGCTAGAATTAAGGAGAGGGGGGTAAGGGTCAAAGTGACCAGAGTTTGAAAACGAAAATACCCAGAAATTTGATAGAAAATTCTGTTAACACATTGGCCGGCGGCGTACCTACCAATCCCTCCTTCCACGCGGTCCCGTCTCTCTCTCCGCTCTCTCTCCAGACTTTTTTTTTTTTGCCATCTCTCTCTCTAGACTTTTGTTACACCAAAACTTAAATTTGACTAGGCCCTTTCTAAGTTGATCCCCACGTTCACCCTTCTTTCTCTCACTCCCCCACACTAGTATCTCTATATATATCACTTGGCTTCCTCACCTTCAAATTGCCAAACCTCTTTCAACACCACCTCAAATTTCTCTCAAAACACATTTTGGAACACACCTCGATATATAGCTTCATATTCACAAGTTACAATATTCACTCACAAATTTAAATTATTTCATGGCCCGTTCAAGTATTATGTTTGTATTATATTTGGTTACAATGTCCTCTTTTGTGAATTCATTATATGGAAGAAAGCTCACCAATAGCATGCATGAAATCAAGAAGCAGCAGCAACAACCATATCCCCCACCACCACCTCCATTTACACAAGACAGCTTGTATCTCTCTTCACTTCCAAAAGGCACTGTCCCAGATTCTTCTCCTAGCAAACAGCATCACTCTTTGGTCGTCGACGAGAAGCTTATTGCCCGTCATCTAGCAGCCCTTGATCGTATTCTCCGATCCGTTCCCAGCCCTGGTGTTGGTCATTAGAATCAATTTTTTTTGGTCTATTTCTTTTCCATTTTTGTAAAATGTTCTTTAGTTCTTTGATTCCTTTAAAAGTTTTACGTACAGAGATGATTTGTACAGAAAGTCACATACATAGCCATGGAAGTCTAATTTTTTTTAATCTTTTGAAGGATCGTTGTATATTATTTTCGAGGAATGAAACATACAATTTAAAGTGCATCCTTCTTTTTATATTGAATGAATTCATATGCATTGATCTTGCACACCACAACGGGTAAGTATACTAAAGTGTATCCTTTTTTCAAGAACAAGTACTAAAGTGTATCTTTCTCGGAAGAGATGATGATCCAAACACCTTTCTAAATTTAAAATATCCGCTAATTTCTTTTACATCGAAAGATGTATTATTTAACACCCATGAAAAGTCCAAGACTTTTTCACCTTTTTAAAAACTAAAAATGGACATTACATGTATAATTTCTGTTGCAGACAATTATAGATGCGTCTCTGATTGTACATAGGCCTTTTAACTAAAATTCGCTTACTTTTAATCAACAACTTTGACTTGTAAACTACTAAACTATTAATATTGAATAATAGTGCTTTCACTAGTAGTGGTAGTTGGACTTAAAATGTATGTATAATGTATAGTTAGGAAGTTAGGCTCATAATTGTGGTAAATAAAGTTATAAAATTCGGAATTGGTTTTTATATTTTTAAAATTTTAAATAACTAATCAATTTTTTGAGTGCTTAACAAAATTTTAATCGGTTCATCTTCATTTTTTGATTAATTATCCCAATATTTGTTTGAATTGGCGAATTTTTAGAATACTAATTATAAGTCTGACTCTCGCGACATATTCACAAGTATATCCTGTATACACCACTAAATTTATAATATTATTTCATGGCCAATGGCTCGTTCAAGTATTGTGTTTGTATTATATTTGGTTACTCTAGCTTCTTTTGTGACAACAATACATGGAAGGAAGGTCAAGAGAGCATGCATGAAATGAAGACGCAGCATCAGAAGCAACCATATCTTCACAAGACAGCTTGTATCTATCTTCACAAGACAGCTTGTATCTATCTTCACTTCCTAGAGACACTGTCCCAAATTCTTCTCCCAGCTAGCAAACGGTATCACTCTTTGGTCGTTGACAAGAAGCTCATTGCCCTTGATGTTATTCTCCGATCCATTCCCAGCCCCGGTGTTGGTCATTAGCATAGATTACAGTAAAATAGCTAGAAAACTATCCTTTTAGCCGCAGTCGAATCTGTCGTACTCATATTTAGCCTAACTTTCTCGTAGAGTCTAGACCATTGCATGAGTATCAACAAATGCACACTTGTAGGAAAAAGTTCCATAATGTCCACTTTTTTTCGACGACAGCTTACTAGGAATCAAACACCCTTTATATATTATATAATTTGAACTTTGATTAACCCGTTTTTGGTTATTTCTTTTTATAACGACCATCAGATATCTTAATCAAATAATCATAACCGTTAAATTCAAATACTAAAAAATACAATCCACAAGTTCTCAGGTTCGAATCCCGTTACCAACAACAAATATTTGGTTATCCTTTTCCATTACGGCCGTCGGATATTCTTCATCAAATAATTAAAGCCGTTAGATTTAAATACTAAAAAATACAATCCACAAGTTCTCAGGTTTGAATCCTGTTACCAACAACAAATATTTACATTATTATTTATGAATAGGATCTCATCAATCATATACTATTTAAACCTAACTTGAAATTATGCACAATGAAATTATAATAATATAACCATTATTTAGTATTTAATTATTTATATAAAATTTTGATTAAATTATAAAAAATAAAAATATATAAATATTAATAAGACTTGTGCACGGCCGTAAGCTAGTAATTTATTAAAAATGAAAAGTACATTACTTTTCACTTTTGGAAAACAAAAAATAATTATGTATAATTGCTTGCCACGATTAGGGTTTGTTTGGTTCTTATAAATACTAATTAGAGCAAGTTAATCTAAATCCACTTTGCACAATAACCACTTCAATGCATAGCTAAGTCTTATAATAAATGCATAAATAGATATGCAGTGATATTTTTAGGACTAAATATAATTATAGATGTCTTTATCATATTATTAAATATTAAGTATTATGTGTTTTTAATAATTTTTTAAGAGATAAAATTTAGATAAATTTAAAATATTTAACTGCAAAATGAAATTAAAATTAAAATTTTATTTTAACACAAAAGCAGTGTTGTAAAAATCGGGAATCGGGGAAGATCGGTCGAGCTACCGATTTAGGATTAATTGAAAATCGGGGATTAATCGTAAGAATTAATCGGAGTAAAAATCGGATGTATTATAATATTAAATTATATTTAATATATTATTATGATTATATTAGTTATTTATTTACAAATATATATTTATTATATTATAATTTCTATAATTATTCATTTTTAAATTAATATAGTATTTTAATTTTAATAAATAATTATATATACTGCAATAAAGAAAAAATCGTAAAAATAAATGGGATTTTAAAGATCGAATCGGTCAGATACTTTGCAGGGGATTAATCGGGATTAATCCAGGATTTTCATAATATTGCACAAAAGAAATATTATCATCACAAATTATAGCAACTCAATATAACTATTCTAGTTCCAGCATTCAAGTTGCTGTTAGTTAAAAATACATACATGTTTAGTGATAAGATATCACAAGAGTAAACGTATAATATTACGGTTCATATACATGTGTCACCCTAAACTAAAAGTAAAAGGTAGGATATTATCAACGGCTTGATTTTAATCGGTGTTCTAAAATTTTTTGATTTTTTAAAAAAATTCAATTAATTCTTAAAAAATATTTGGCTGATTTATTTTCTAAATTCCGATTTATATTATGAATTATTTTTGAATTATATATTTCATAATAAATAAGGTAAATTATATTAAATATTATTAAAATATTTAAATATATCCAATTTTTATTTCAAATAATTTTTAATTTACCGATTAATCCCTAACTAATAACTAAATCAATTAATATCAATTACCAATTTTTACGATCACTTAATAAGTTAGATCGATCCGGATGCATGTATAGTTTGGTGCAAAATTAAAAGTCTCGCACTCTCCCTTCAAGTACCGGCTGCCAAATAAAGTGGTACCTAGAAAGGTAAAAACAGTGTTCTAAAAATCGGTCTAGGCGGCCGCCTAGGCGCCGCCTAAAAGCTATGCGGTGGTAAAACGCTCCGACGCGGACCTAAGCGCGGATTTAGGTGTTTTTACAAAAAATCGGGTCAAAATCGGGATTAGGCGGGTTAGGCGGTCAAAAATCGGTCCTAGACGGTCTAGGCGGAAAATAATTAAAAAAATATTTTTTTTACGTTTTTATAATTTTAATTCATTAATTTCATAATTTCACACAATATCATGTCAATTTATAATATTAAGTATTGGTAAGAAGTAACAAGTAATTTAATATATTTATTTTCTCACTTAAAATATAAAAATAACATATTATAATTAATTTAAAAGTGTGAATTAAAATATAGTTAATATTGTAAACTCAATAATTAATATATAACGCATGTCAAATGTGTAGATATTGTTTAATATCATTCTACTTTCTTTTTTTAAATGAATATTTGACATATTGATCATTATATAATTGTAAAAATTAAAAATAATATTTATATTTTTCGGATTAATGTTCCGATTAATCGGTCTAATTAATCTCCGACTTGCCGATTAATCTCTCGAAGGTACTCTCACCGCCCTGGCACCTAGCGATTTCTGGAGTAAAAGAGGGAAGTCTTTGAAATTTGAGAATATTTGACTTTTTCTGATTTTCAAAGTATTGCAGACGCGGCCGCCCTAGCTTCACCTAACTCTAGCCATAGCTAAACTCAAACCTAAACTGGGTTTCTCTCGCATGAGAGTCGGTCGCCCTAGCTTCACTTAACGCTAACCGCCCTACCTTCTTTTGCCCCCTTTCTACCCATCTCTATCTCCATATTCATCTTCATCTTCTTCTTTTATTCACTTTTTCTTTAATAAAATCGAGATTTGTTTTACAAAACTCGAAAAATCCATTACAGTTTTTCACTTTAGTTTTCAGATCTATTAAGGTAAGAGCTTGGATTTTATAATAAAATTCAGTTTTTGGATTCAAAATCTCTGGTCTAACAACATATTACAATTTGGTGTTATTCCGAGATTTTTGAATTTTGGGTTTTTTCGTATTGTTCTGTTTAAGTTATTATTTGTGTGTTTGATTGTCTCGCTTTATGCGATGTGTCTCGCTTTGTGCGATGTGGTGGTTGTGTTGAAAATGAATTGGATGGTGTATTGGGAGATCTGGATATTTCGCATCAACAACACTTTCGGCAGGTCTATAGCTGGTGTCCGGCAGGTAGATAGCTGGGGCGCGTTTGGAACGGTGAAGAAAATCACATGTGCTCACCTCTCATAAAAAATATTTGTTCATAATATGAGGCATCTAAACTCCGTTGTTACAACTAAGTCCTCTGAACATTGCAATATCAATCGAATTAATGTGAGGGTCAATTGTGAAGCTACTGTTTTCGGGGGAGATGCGTGCTGGATTGTCCGGGAAACCATTACCTTCATTTTTAATTTTCAGAATATTTGTATTCAGTTTGTTAAGTAATCCGGAAACAAAATGGCTAATTATTTAGCTCTATTTGTTTTTCAACCTGGTTGCATGATCAGTTGGGGGTTTGTCCCGATTGAATCTCTTTCAAGTCATTAATGAAATGTGCTTTAAATTTGGCAAAAAAAAAATATTGCAGACGCGTATTATTATTTGTCGGTTATGAAATCTTTTAGGCAATTGCCAAACATACCCAGTGGCCAGTCCGGTTCAAAATGACTATGGAACAGGTGCAAAGTGACCGAGTGAGATATTAAATGTAAATATATTGGGGGATATTTTCATAATTATCAGATTGATCAAATAATTTATTAATTTTCAAAAATATTTTAAATAGTTAGATAAATTCGGTAAATACAAGTTTTTTATCCTGCCCCGTCATGAATTACTTGAAATACTTGAAAGATAGGTTTTAATTGATTACTCCCCGTAACCTTTTTTCATGTCAATTTCAAAAAAGTAGGCGTACTAAATAATTGTCAGTTAAATAATTTTTTTAATGAATGACAAAAATCATTGCAAGAAAAACTGATTTTTTTATCAATAATTTTCATTGACACACTTTTTACGAACTATTTTCTAATGATTTTCAAATTAAAGAATCTTTTTCTACAAACTCCGTAATCCGTAAAAAATGCAAGTCATTTTCTTTCAATGCTTGTAGAAATGGTTAAAAACGGGTCCACGTTTCTAGGTCATTTTTGCGAGCAACAGCACTACTGTAGCAAAATTACGTCTGATTTGCTACCGATGTTGGTAGGAAATAGGTCTTATGAGCATTTTATACGACTAACTTCCTACCACTTCGATACAATAAGAAATGAGTGTCAGGCAAAAATATCGACTTGTGATTAGCTTATATCCCACATTATTTTTCCTATCAATAAGTGGTTGGAAATGATTACTTACATTTCTATTTAACTATTTACATTTTCTACCAACTGATGTCGATTATTATTATTTAAATTTAATCTGAATTTATGGGTTATATTAGAGTTAGACAATACATTTTTTTCACAAATTTAGTTTCAGTGATCTAATCGTATGAATGCCAATATTATATCGAAGTTACCATGTATGTCAAAAATTAGAATTTTTTAATTTCGTATGCAATAATTTTATAAGGAAAATATATTTTCAAATAAATAAGTATATATTACAAATATAATTAAAAAACAATAATGAAAAATATAATTTAAAATGCCACTTTACGGGACTCAAAAAAATTGATATATTTTTTTTTTGGAAAAAAGCAACTACCCTTTATGGTCTTGAATAGGAGAGTTGGTGCGATTAGTATGGTTTAGAAGTTGTGTAAAGTAGGTACCAGTAAAATGTATGATCTTTGTTTGACTTGAATAGTTGAAGACTCAGATTGCAGAAGCAGAAGCAGAAGCATTAATGTTCATCACGGAGTACTTGGGGGCATTTTATTAAATAGCACTAATAACAAACAATGATTTAGCTACGCCACGTCTACTACTGTCACGCCTCTGTCTCGTACTTGGCTTGAGATTTGTAAGTTTTCATTAGTTACGATAGTACTCAGGAGGTCTCCATTGTTCAAGTCTTTTCGAATCGTCTCATGAATGCAAGTTTCTCTGAAGGTTGTTAGTAGAGAGTACCAGAAAGTAAGTACATAATTTGGGTTGCCGCAAATGAATCGTTAGTCAATTGTGTTATAGGACATCAATCGCATATAGTTTAGTCATATGTCAATCAGAACATGGACAACTATATATCTAGCTAATCTATTACAATCATAAGAAAACAGAGTATAACGTAAGTAAACTAAATTCGTAACCCTCCCATGTCTTTGAAGCTAAGCAAATGAGAATTTCACAATTGAATCAGTTACACGTATCATTGTCGTCTTCTTCCTCGTCCTCATGTCCAGGTGAAGCGTTGTTGCTACAATATCATCTTCAAATATTTCAAGGCGGTTAGAATAAATTTCATCAAGGTGGCCGCTGGAACATGGCTACCTTGTGTCCCCGGTGGCTTGGAGCAGATGGCTGTGGTTTCCGGCCTTTAACCAGCATAGGAAGGAGGTTTTTATCCACAATATGCACCTCCAGCGGCGTACTCAACATCCTTGTATTTGATTTGCTTTCGAGGTTTTGTGGCGTAGGTATCGTTAGAGCTGAAGAAATGATGATGATATGTAGGTGTATGAGTATGATCATGAATACTAACATTTTGGTGTTCAAGGAGGTTATAGGGGGTGATTTTATGAAGATAGACATGAATATTTGAAGCAAAAAACACACTAAAGAGGAAAATGGCTTGAAATGAGAGTATATGTAGGCTTCCTAGTAGGATTTGAAATGAGACAAAGCGAAGCTCATCACTACTGTATATATTTCCTTGCCGCCATGGCCTACACAACCACAAGCACGTATTTTTTATCTTTTCAACTTTTTGCTCATAATTAAACACAATAATGAAAGTTGATTACAGCTTTAATCTTGAATTATTTTTGCTTTTTAACTAAAATTGGAGTTTAAGAAACAAATCTCAACTAAAATTTTGAGTTCAGTCGAGACTTCAGCCTAGGTTAGCCTCCCCTTAATTGTGCCGTGTATCTAAAGCCTACTTACTAATATCATTGATCATCTTATGTGTATCAGTGTATGAAATATAATATGTATGTATGTAGGAGAGCACTTAAGAACCGTAAGAACCAGAAATTCTGCAATTTTCCGGGTCATGGTACACCAAATTTTGTACAGGAAACCATTTGTTTTTCAACATTTCAGAATTTTATTACAATCTACACTTCCACAAATGCAACGAAATTCAACAAACTGACCAAGTTGCTCGCTGGATACATGTATTGTTGTATCTTAATCTATGATTTACATTAAACACTTATGCATAGTCCATGCTTAGGCCTTAAGCTTTCTCCTGAGCTAGGAAAACCTTGCTCTGCACCACTGTCTTACCAATCTTGAACCCCGGAACTACCGTGAAGGCCACTGCACTCCGATTATTTCCGGCCAAAAGTGCTTCATTGGTCACACTCTCCATATACACTTCCGAAAATCTGCAATTTTTCCCCACATTAAAGACACTCACTTCTTCATCAACTGAGAATGCTAAACAATGCAAAATCCATATTCTTCTCGCCATTTCAGCAAACGCCATTTGTAGCTCAGAATAAGAAGCTTCGATTGTTGAAATGGTGGCAAAAAGTTTTGATACAAAAGCATGCATGGCTGCTCTGTCTCTTGATTTTGATCCATCTACGGCTGAATTCAGCAAAATTTTCGGGTTTCTCCTGAGGTAGGAGGAAGTAAAAACCATTGTGTGCCAGGGTTTTGTGGCTGATTTGAAACTTGTAACTTTGTCAAATGTTTTGGAAAATTTGCTTATTGTGGTGCCCTTTCTTGACGAATCCATTTGTGTTTATGGAATTGTCTTTGAATGAAGAGGAATCGGAGGTTTTGGAAGAAATGAAAGGGTTTTGTAATTTCAGAGATAGGATTAAGATTTAAGAATGAAATGTTTTTGATATTGTAGCTCAAGGCAGGGATGGAGTCAGCTAAAGCAAGATGTAAAGAGTGGGATTAAGCCAAGGAAATTTCTGCTTAGGCTATAATTAAATGAATTTTAATTGCTGAGTTAAGGTATAGGAAAATGAATACAGATGAGTGATGACCATATATGGTTCATACATTTAAACTTTGATTTTGATATACACAAGAAGATACTACATCTTGATATGTATTTACGTTATATGTTTACTGTTATTCATTATTTTCTGTTTAGTGTTATAGTCAGTCTACTTCCATCTATATATTGAAATGATCGGATTAGTAATTTACTGAACTCTTGTCTAACTAACTACTATGACTGCAATGCATTGCTTAGTCTGCTAACCAGGCTGCTTATACTATAAGCAAATTTTAACTTCTAAGACATTTCCGCTCAGGAATTTTTTTTACATTACAATTTTTTTTTATATAAAATGTGACACGTAAATAAAATTTCAATTTGGTTCACGATGGATTGGTGCTGTTCTGTCGCCATCATCATAGAAATGTCATAAAAGGTAAAAGGGAAAAATTCTTTATCAAGGGTCTGTCCGACTTATAAGTTACTTAGAGCTTATAAACCAGTAAATACTTATCTGGAACTGTTTATCGAATATACAGCTTATAAAGCTGATAAGTTAAATGTTAGTAATAACATATTTTTTCTCAACTTATTTTAATTTTTCACTTTTTTATTAATTTTAACTTTTAAATATATATTTTTAAATATTAAGTAATAAGTTACTTATTTTAAAATTATATAACTTATAACTATTCATCTATTTATCACTTTTAAACCACTTATTAATTTTAAGTCATAAATTACTTATTTTAAAATTTCCAAACTGCACTAAATAACTACTTAACGTTGTTTCAGTTCACCCCAAAGAATTCCTAAACATTTATATAACCAACAAGATATTTTGAGTATAAGGGCAAATCCAACGGTGATCCAAAGATCCAAATTTGGGGCAGATTACCCCAAATTCCATTCCAACAGTGATCCAAATGGTAATCCAAATTTGGATCACTAAACAGTAGTGATCCAAATTTGAATCATTTGATTTAATATAAAATAATGATTTTGTTATTTGTAATTTATGTGATTTTAAATTGAGTTTTGATTATTTAATTATATAACTAATAACATAATATAATTAATAGTGAACAAAATTTATTTTTAAAATAAAAATTAAAATAATGAGAAAATATAATTTCATCAAAATTTAAATTAAAAAATAAAGAGACACATATTACACTTAGAGATACGTTAATTGAGCATTTGTGGGAAGAATATACTAATTCGGGAAATTAGTGTGTATCAATAATATTCTGTGTGTTAATTATTACAATAAATGTGTTTTTTATGAATAAGTGCACAATTTTAATATTTTTATGTATATAATTTTTTTTGATTTTATTAATTTATGAAATGTTATATAAATTGTTAATACTAAATGATAAATTTAAGATAAAATTAATTAATATGATATTTATATTTTATTATATGTAGAAAGTAATTTGGATCGAATATTTGAATCACACTGTTGGAGCAACAGTTGGTCAGAAATTTGGATCAATATTTGAATCGGATCAATAGGATCAATATTTGAATCGGTATAGGTTGGTGATCCAAATTTGGATTTTTGGATCACAACCGTTGAAAATGGCTAAAGTGTGTGAATCCTAAAAGCTAGAAAGGAAATTCCTTTCATTTCATAAATGTAGTGCCTCAGAAGCCAATGAAACCTCCTAGTAACAAGTTGATTTGTTTCATATCCCTGTCACTTTTCAACCAGAATTTCAAACAATTCATGAATACATTTGAACAGATAATCTTTACATAACTTGTAACAGTAAAGGAAAGGGAGAAGATGTCAAATATGATCATATTTGTAAGCTGAGGAAAAAACCACAATGCAGTGGTGCTGCTATAGAAGAAACCTACTTTAAACAAAACACTTTTTTACTGAATCTGTATGTTTCTCTAATATTTAGAATCTCAACAAAAGTATTACAGCTACAAATGTCAGTGCTGTCCAAGGATTTTGACATTTTCCGCGGACTGTTACAACGGGGGTACCAAAACAGTCAACCTTTCAGCTCAACAGAAAGGCAAGCTAGACCCTAATAGGCACTTAAAAGCCAAACAAACCTAGTTCACTGGCTTTCTCCTTCTCAAATGTCTCAAAGTACTGATATATGATTGTAACTGCAAGTAGAATCCCCGTCCCTGAGCCGATAGCTCCCATGAAGTCTGCCAAGACAGTCAATGCACCAATACAGATGCCTCCAAAGGCAGCTGCTGTGGGAATATAGCGGTTGAGCTCCTTCTGTAGGTTTGAATCACGATGTCCTGGCATCACCATTTGTTGCTCCTATACAAATATCAAAAATAATATCTTGAAATCAATACAAGACTCGGCATGATAGATTTAAGAATGTTGATGGAATGATTAATTAAGCCCTATACTTTGTACACAATATGCACAGCTTTAATCACAATACTTGTACCTTGCCAGAAAATTTAGAAGGATATTCAATCTTCTCATTATTCATTTCCAAAAGAAAACCTACATGTCATGAAGACCCTCCAACAGAATACTAAAGTACTCAAACCTGTCACTTAACAGCTATAACCGCTGCATGGCCAGCCAAACTAGTACTTACTAAATGTGAATTTTCAAACTGTCAATTGGATTGCAGACGCAGGTCAATAATATTCTCAAACTGACAAAACATTATCATTCAAATCGTTTTCCAAGCTGGTAAAAAAACACCTATAACATGTGTAAAACTACAAAAACTTGTAGGAGTCTCTACTCATATCAAATTTTTATGTAAGGCCTTCAGCAGCCTGTTTTACTTTTTCGGAAACTTGTATTGGTGTTATATAAGCCGTTATAAAATGGTATGCAAACAAAGACTTTCCGAAATATAAGTTTACTATAGCTCATCTAAGAATACCTTGAGCTGCTTCGCAACATCCCTGGCAGAAGATCCAGAAACTTCAATCCATGTCTTGGAGAAAAGTGCACACGCTGACAGCATGAACACTATGTAGAAAAGAGCGTGGAAAGGATTGGCTGCCATATCCGCTAAGCTGAAAGGATCAGGACAAGGGGTCATTGATATTGAAATGGATAAATATGATTGAAATTACTAATCTATAAAATAACAAAATAAAAAAAGAAGCCTTTAATACCTTGATGGTGCAGTCACATAGTAAGCAAGACCGCCTACTGGGACAGATTGACCAGAATATTCAGATTCTTGCCACTTGCCCAACAGGTTAACCAAGAAATTGCCACTGTATTTCCTGTACAGCAGCTATTGAAAAGATAAAAAGAAATTTAAATACAGTTCTGTTATCATTAATGTATTCAGCACTATCTTACCCGTAGATGTAAGACTCATTACCTGAGAGATAAAATAAAGGTTGGACACAAGTGCGGATTGAAGAATGATTGGCATGTTAGAAGTGTAGAATAACTTAATCGGGTAGGATCCCTGTTGTCCACGAGCATTCTTTGATCTCACAGGCAAAACCACGCGGAAGCCTTGGAAGTATATCACAATGAGGAAGATCAAAACAGTGGCCAGAAGATTTGTCACATTCGGAAGATTCTGCCTGTAAAAAGCTTCCCGAAGTGCTCGAACTTTGTCTGTCCTTGTTATTAACAAATGGAACAAGGCAATAACTGCACCTTCAAATTCAGCACCACGCCCGCTATTGATCGTTGTTGGGCTAAATGCTTTCCAGATAATACTTTCACTGAAAGTCACAGAAAAAACAAAATTTAAGTATCGTTCAAGATCGAGAAATTGGCCAGAATATCAAATTAGGATAAGTATCAATGACAAACCAGATATTGGTGGCTATGAACAAAGATATTCCAGATCCGAGACCATATCCCTTCTGAAGCAGCTCGTCTAAGCATATCACAATAATGCCAGCAAAACACAACTGGACAATAATAAGAATAGCGTTTCCAACACCCAGCTGGCCGACGCTTCCATACATTCCCGAAAGAACATAAGCAACAGCCTCACCAACAGCGATCAGGATGCCAAGTAGCTTCTGAGCACCATTCCTGTTGAAAAAAGTAAAGTGAAAAACAAAATAAGTAAACAATTTAGGAAGATAATAGGACAACTAAAATGTGCTTCAGCATCTAAAGAAGCAGATCATGTAACTTGATGTTAATAAAAGTCAATATATGGTGATTCTAAAATTTTAGCATGGATACATCCTTTCTACAAAAATTTCCCTTGTGAGACATGATAATGTGATTCGAGAATAAATGCAAACGTTCTACCTAGAGCGAAAATATAACATATCTTTTGCAAACATAAAATTAATTATCAACTTAAAGGTACAAACTAAAGAGATTCAAATTAACCCCTTCTCCCGAGTTTTAATTAGGAAGGAAAGAAAGTGGTGGGTGAGTAAAGTAGTTTCACTTGCATTCATATTTGTGCTCCCGAGTTTTTAAAAGGAGCGAAAGCAAGTGATAATGAATGTAAATTTAACAAACTTTAATTCCAAAACTTTCACTCCAAAAGTGGGATGAAAGTACTTACCTCCTTACCACTTACTTCCTTCCCTTTAAAAAACTCGGGAGCGAGGCCTAAGTCAGGAATAAATATTTCAAAATGAAGAAAACTGTCGCAACAAAATACATACAGAAGTGCACGATCTTCACGGACATTGTTGTCCACTTCAATGATCTTCGACCCAGCCAATAGCTGCATCACAAGTCCGGAAGTCACAATAGGGGTGATCCCCAGCTCCATGACTGTCCCACGGTTCGAAGCGAGAATAACACGCATCCAATAGAACGGGTCTGCTCCAGTAGTTGAGTGAATGCCATATAGAGGGAGCTGACTGCACACCAGAAAGATGAAAAGGGAGATCACAGTATAGATAACCTTTTCTCTAAAGGGAACTTTCCTGTCAGCACTTTGCACCTCCGGCAAAAACGAAAGAAACGGCCTAACCAAATGCAGCACTCTGAAACCACCTCCCATCTTAATGATCACTAAACTCTCAACCTAGATATAATTAAGCAATGTGAGATAAATCATACTCAATGAACTGTTAACAATGCATCCCATAATAATCAATAGATATCGCTACTCATATACGAAAGGACATCCCAAAATTCTTATCAATAAACCATTAGAAAAACAAACACCAAATACTACAAACAATATCTAACAATCTACGAAAATTTTACAAATTAATACTATGAACCTCATATATTAGTCAGCATTTAAAAACCTTTACACATTTTAAACATTTGGGCTCACCAATATCTACACATTAAAACCAAATATTAGCAATTTAGCATTTCAACGATTTAGTTAAGGTTTTGGTTCTATATAAACCTTTTACCATGTATAGGGTAATAAACATACATTCACGTGCATTTATCAGGAATCAGTTATGTGTGTCTCTATATTTCATTTGTTTAAATATGCTAAATCTTTCTTAAATCAGCAACTGGTTTATCGTGTGATAGTGTAGAAAACATTACTTTTTCGCTCACTACCAAATAGCCATAAGGTACATCAAGCTGCAATTTGTATATTTACAAGCCTCTCGTAAGCACAAACACACAAGTAACTCAAAGCTCCGAATCGTACAATTACGAATAAAATACGAATACGAGCCTTGTGTAAGCACAATTTCTTCTAACAACTTTTAAGTCTTACATATTTCCATACACTTAAATCACCGATTTATATATTACAAATAGGGATATAGCACAATATCAACAAACTCATAGCGTAAATCATCAAACAAAATACACTAATACTCAAAAACATGAACAAAATTAAATTAAATCACCAGATCTAATAGCAAAAAACATATGTAAACAGATCTAAATGTAATTAAACAATAATAAGAGATCGGTAAATACGCATAAAATTAAAATGAAATTGTAGATAAAAGACTTACAGATGCGATTCGTTGATCTGGTAATCGAGAGAAGAGGAGTTTTAATATGTACGAATAAATGTATGTATATACTGATAGTTATAGAGGGCTAGATAGGAACGAGTCAAACACACGTGGACTCGTGTTTAGTGCTTTGACACAAGCAGCCCAATTATCACACGCCACGTCGGATGACACTGGCCAACGTGGAACTAAGGGGAGGAAAGAATGGTATTCGGACTTTACAAATATGAAAATAAAAATAATAAAGCTTACTATACATACTAATACTAGTTTATTAAGTTGCAATTGGCACCGGTCTTCTAAATTAATATTTCGTTTATTTTATATTTTTTATCTGATTTTGGTCATTCTCAAATTATGAATAATAGATCTATTATATCTTAATGAGCACTCGTATAGGATCTTTAAAATTTATGCTAAAAATGACACTTTGGTAAATATTCATGCCCCATATTTTTGAAATTTAACCAATGGGTCGGCCCATTTTCCTAAATATACTATTTTCTATACAAATTAGTCTAAATCCATGAACTATCCAATACTTACATGGCTTTTAAAATAATTAAAATATTAGAAATAATATCAATCCTACAATTAAAATATTTTCACCAATATACCAAATCAATAATAAATCAATCGACGATTACATTGTAGTCGGTGGCGGGACAGCCGGTTGTCCCTTGGCGGCGACATTGTCACAGAGTTTTCGCGTGTTGTTGCTTGAAAGAGTTGGAATTCCGTACGGAAACCCTAATCTGATGAGCCAAGACGGTTTTCTTGAAACCTTAACGGAATGGATCATTTTTAGTCCATTGCCCCAGCTTTCACATCCAAAGAGGGAGTTCCTAACGCCCGAGGGCAACTTATTGGGGGAAGCAGCGCCATTAACGCTGACACATCAGACCTCTTTCTTTTTTAGAAAGGCCTTAATTTAAGCATCTTCACAAGAGTGACCGGGGTACCAGTAAGTGACTCTATTTTTTTTACCGATTGATGGTATCTATCTAATATCTCTTTCTTGCGCAAAGAGCTTATTCGAGCGCAGCGGAGTAATGAAAAAGAACGTTAAAAATGAATAATTCAAAAAATTTAGATTGCATTTTCTTAATTTTTTATGGGCAGTACTCATAATCTTATACATTCTTCTTTTTTATTCTTCATAAATCTATATTTTCTTACAGTATATTTGTAAATGCATGTTTTATGTTTTTATTTGTGCGTGATGGTTAATTATTCATGTATTAGATTTGTTTTTATAGATGAACACTCACAATTTTGAATTGTGTTTTTTGCAGATGATTATCAATGGTTGTTGATTCTGTTTGCAGATAACTATCAAAATTTGCTTATGTTCAAACGGTAACAATTTTATTCTTTTAAAAGATTCAAAAGTATGACTGTGTTTAACATTCATTTTTAGATATATTATACTACAGTAATTTAAATTTTAACATATCTCTATTTTGTTAATGTGATCTTTTTAGTTTTATCATGATTCAATTATTTTTCAATTTTGTTAGAACTTAAGTTTTTGCACTCCAACTGTTTGATATTAGTTCTAAACAACTTTATGTGGGTTTTGAAATTTTGTTTCTTGCAGGATGGTATTAAAATGGAGTAGTTGGCAATAAAAACTTATCATGCCATAATAAAAGTAATGTTCATATCGTTACACAACCCTCACCTCATAGTATGCAGGAAATCTCCTCTTTCTGGTATTTAAATTTGCTGACATATTCTGTATTTTAGTGATTTATAAGTGGTGTCTGATTTATTTTTTGAAAATCTCATGGCTAACAATTTATATCTTCAAATACCAGTTGTCGATCATTCCAGGTGAATCCCAGTTGTCGAATTTCTCGCACATGTGCAACTAATTCAGCTTCCGCTTTTGTGAGTTAAAAAGAGCTATTTTTCTATGTCAGTGCACTCCATATTTGGTTCTCATATCGAAAAGTTAGGCAGAATATACGGGCTCTGCATGAACTTTTTTTGTCATTTTTAAAGATTTTTTTTAGCTAACTTTAATTTTACAACATCGATTTTTTAACCTAAACATGTAATTGAAGTTTTCTCAGTAAATATCAATCATAGTTGATGATGTAATTGTAGTTATTTTCTCACTAAATCATAACTATAGTAGTATAAAAGCGGCAAGCTTAACATTCATACAAGAGTATGAACCAAGAAAACACTTTCACACCAAAAATATTGTGTATTCATAGAATGTTAATCCCAATTTTCAGCTACCAAAGACTAGCTTTCAAATTCATCAATTATATTCCTTTTTTCCTTTTATTCTCTATTAGGTGTATATGAGTCTATTTTCACGTGTATAAAATTTTGTATTTATAGATGTTTGATATGATTTCGATTGTTTATTTATACATGTATTTGACTATTTGTTAAATAGTCAGAATTATGATTGTTCTCTTCGTCTTTCTTCTAATTTAATGAACTGTATTTTTCATGTTTGTGATACGATAAAAAGATGATGATGATGATGAGAAGTCTCAGGTTACAGATATGGGCCATATCAAACAAATAGGTATACTTCTTAAACATCAAGTTTTCGTATCAATTTTTATGATTTTGAACGAATTATATAAGAATTTATTGATATATCTCATTTTTATTACCCGGTCTACATGTTTGATAAAAATTCCAAACAAAGTTTGTTTGATTAATGGATTATTTATTCTAACTCCTATTCATTTTTTTAAACAATTTTAGTTTACATATATATCACAGTTTGATAAAGCTGATTGCTATAACTAATGGCAGTATTCTTGTAATATATAATAGATGATGTCAAAGAATTATGCCTCAGAAGAATGTCAAAGATTACTGGAGCTAATAATATCATCAACATCTATGATCTGAGTATATCAGAAGATCCAAAGAGTTGAAGGTAGCAGGCAAGAGCAGAATATCAAAGGATGGAAGATTTCTGAATATAAAAGTTGGCTCTTTGTCAAGTTATAGGATAGGGATGTTAGCTATATATCCTAAGCCAGATTTGCTGAAACTAATAGAGGCTCTAACTGACACCCCCATCCTAGAAGAATTGGAAATACTTGTGCAAATTAAGAACATAATTGAGAAAGAATCAGACAGCTCAGTCTTTACTTAATTATTGTAAACTGTCAAATACTCATTGTACAAGTGTTGTATCAGCTTTTGTATTATTTTATTTTCATTCTTTAACTTGGGGTTAGTCTTGTTAACAGGCATGAATTTGTGATAAGCAATCTTCTCACAAATTGGGGGAGATTGTTGTGCAAGACATGCCTGTATTATAACAAGACTAAGTCATACAGACAACCCTAAGATTAGTTGCATTGTAACCTTAATTTGTAATTTATACTTGTAACACTTAATGTCTGTAAAATGTAAATGGAGCAGACTGAAGCATTTTTCTGTAAACAGTGTCAAGCCTAAGAATTTTATCTGGAAGAAGATCATGCCTCAGAAGAATTATGAAGAAGCTTGGAGTTGAATAAATCTGTTTGGTGTAAAACATTCTAAGTCAAGATCTCTACAAGTCACAGAATTAGTGTTATAGAGAAATCATTCGAGAACTCCAGAATGACTTATCGAGAAGTCATTTAAACTCCAGAGAGTACCGACGGATGAACAATATCTACTCGACGGATGAGCAATATCTACTCGACGGATAAGCCATCACTACTCGACGGATAAGCAATATTCATCGGGTATAGAGAACTCAGGAATTGCCCATTCGAGAACTCAGAGATATCGACAAGTATACATTCATTAGAGAACTCTGAGTTATCGATAAACCAAAATCCATTAGGGAACTCTGAGTTATCGATAAACCAAAATTCACTAGAGAACTCAGAGTTGTCGATAAGTCAAGTTAACAATGAAGTTTCAGAGATATCGACAAGCCAACATGCCTATCGAGATGTCGAGTTCTCTACAGCTTAATTGGAGATCTCGAAGTGAAGAAATTTTTCTAAGTACAGAATTGCAGAACATTTCAATATCCAAGGTTGCAAATCAACAAAAAATTCACACAGCTGGATTGACAAGTCTACAAAAAGCAGCTTGAGAGATGTGCAAGATCAATGGCAAAGATTAACTGACATAGGAGATTAAAGTAATCATGGGATGCTAAAGATATGCTAAGCCATAAATGGAAGATTTGCTTTTCTATAAATAAAATTGACAAGTGACAGTTTAGAAAAGTTAATAGCATGTTTATTATCCACTATGTAAACCAGCAGTTAACTGAGTTATAAAGTTAACACTGGTCCTCTAGTTAAGTAGAACAATCAGAATAGAAAATTGTGTGTTCTCTCTCAAGAAAGAAGCTAAGTTCTAAAACAAGAACTTAGAAATTTTGTAGCAAAACACTGCTTAATTTTTAATATAAAATTAAGTGAGTTTTGAAGACCTTTGTTTTACATATTTGCACAGCTATTTATGTTTAACATCCATTCTACTAAATCATTAACAACTACCAACTGCTAAAGCCTAAATCGATCGAAAATCAAACATTTAAGCCAAAACACATTCACCCCCCTGTGTTGTATTCATACCTAACAAGTGGTATCAGAGCAAAATATGAAAGTAAACAGATTAGATCTTGAAAAAATGAATACACAGAAAATCAGTAGTATCAAGATTCCTCCCTTTGATAAGGCAAATTACACTTTATGGAAAAAGAAAATGTTATTGTTTATAAGAATGACCAATCATCTTTACATTGGTATCCTCAAGAATGGGCCCTTCACTCCTGTAGTTAGAGTTGAGGAAACCACAAATGGAGATATGGTTATTCTAGCTCATTATGCTCCCAAGGATCCTTCTGAGTATACTGAACCTGAAAGAGAGAATGTTTCCCTAGACAGTGCTTTGCAACTGATACTAATTGAGTCACTTGACATTGTAATGTATAATAACATTGTCAACTGTGACACTGCTAAACAGATCTGGGAAAAGATTGAAATACTCTGTGAAGGAACTGAGGAGGTTAGGTCAAATCAAAGAAGGATATTGATTTCTCAGTATGAGGGTTTTATGGCTAAACCAAAGGAGGGTATTACTGATGTGTTTGAAAGGTTTAATAAGCTGATAAATGACTTGCAGCTTCATGATAAATTTTATGATGTTGAAGAAGTGAATTTGAAGTTCTTGCTCACTCTCCCTGACCATTTGGAAAAAAAGATCTCAGCAATCAGAGAAGGAAGGGATTTGAGTAGAATCACACTGGAAGTACTCTATGGGGTTCTGAAAACTTATGAACTTGAAATGATTCAAAAGAAGTCATTAAGGGTTGGTCAAGGATATGTAATGGATGGCTCAAGTGCACTGATTGTGAATGATGGCCAGACTTCTAATGATTAGCAAAGATCCCCAACTCCAGCAATTTCTACAAGTGAGAAAAGAGTCAATGACTCTGAAGAGCAAGTCATACTGGATATGGATGAAGAAGATGAGTTCTACACTCTTGATGAGCTTGATGAGCTAGACAAATCAATGGCTTACTTGGCCAGAAAATTCTCTAATATTAGAGTAAAGAAACCAAGATTTTTCAAGAGCAAAGGACAGTCCTTCAACAAAGACAGCAGCTGGAAAGAAAAAGGGAAGTACACTCCTGATAGCAAAACTGGCTACCAAACTGGATCCGTTGATAGATAAAAAATAAGGTGCTTTAACTGTGATGAGTTGGGCCATTTTGCTACAGAATGTAGAAAACCCAAGAAGGCAAAGAAAGATAAAGCCTATCTTGAATTGGAAGCAAAGTATGATGCTCTTCTAAAGAAATAACAAGGGAAAGCTTATATTGCTGAGGGCAAGAGCTGGGATGATTCAGATAATGATGAAGATGAAGAAGTTGGAAACTATGCATTCATGGCCTTGGAGCAAGGAGATTCTTCATCATCTAAATCACAGGTACCAACTCTTACCACAATTGATTTAAATGTGAGTCAATATAAGGAAACTGTTGAAAAGATGAGCACAGAAATGTTCCACATTCATACAAGCATGGTTGCTGCAAATGAGGAAGTTAGTAGATTGAAAAAGATCAATGAAAAACTTGAGAGTGAAAAACAAGAGACTGAATTGTTGCTGGTTGAGCTTGATATTGCTAAGCAAGAAAATGCATACTTAAAGAACAAATTAAAGTGTACAAGTGAAATTGAAGCAGTATTGAGAGAAAAGCTGGAGAAGAATGAAGTGAAGCTGAAATCCTTCAAAAATGCTTCTGATTTGATTGGACAATATCATGAAAAGAACAAGCCATATGCAAACATTGCCATTGGTCTTGATTATGAGGATTTGAACAACAAGAGGAAGTCTGTCAGTGATAAAGGGAAATCAACTGAAACTGAAGATGTTCCAATTATTTTGAAGAAAGTTGAATCACCTTTGTTCAAGTCATGTGAAGTGAACTTCAGTGAAGAAGAGTTGATCATCAAATAGGAGATAGCTGACGAGGACAAGGAAAAGAAAAATGATGAGATAACTCAGTCTTCCATCTCTGTTGAAACACCAAAAGCCAATCAAGAAACTAAGGAGCCTGTGAAGGAGATTAAAGCTAAACAGGTCAAAAAGAAAAAGAAGAATAGAAATGGAAAGATTGGGATAAACAAAAGCGATAATTTTGCTTATATTGCAGATGCTCCTAGAAAAAGGTGTGAGAATTGTGGATCAATGAATCACCTAACTTATCTTTGTAAAAAGACTGTTAGCAATTCACCTGAAGGAGTCTGCAAGTATAATGAAGCTAAGGCAAATGATCCCTATTCATTATGTGACAAGTTTGACTGCATTCCCTGCAACATGAAAGTGATGAAGAGTTGCTACAAATTGAGAATTGAACTCATAGAATCAAAAGTTGGTTCTATATTTGAAAGGGAAAATGCTCAACAGTCTATGAATTCCATTTTATCTCAAAATTCTCATTCTACTTCCGCAAAATCAGTTAACAAGAAGAAAGTGCCTAACACAGCTTGGGTAGCTAAACACACTTAATCCTCATTGTATGCAGGGCAAAGGGAAGAAGGTCATATGGATCATTGATAGTGGATGTTCCAGGCATATGACAGGTGATAAGGCCCTGCTATCACAATTTGAGGAGATGGCTGGCCCTTTGGTGACCTTTGGAGACAACAACAAAGGATTCACAATGGGATATGGCAAGATTATTTCTGGAAATGTTGTCATTGAAGATGTAGCACTAGTTGTTGGATTAGAAGTAAATCTTCTAAGTGTTAGTCAATTTGCAGACAGAGGTTTTCAAGTTATTTTCAACAAAGAAGATTGTGCTTTTATTAGCAAAAAGACTGGTGAAATTGCTCTTAAAGGAGTAAGAATGGGAAGCTTGTTTATTGCAGACTTAGACTCAATAAATAAGGAAGGAGTGTGTTGTTTCTACACCAAGGCATCAGAAGAGGAAAGCAAACTGTGGCATAAAAAGCTATCTCACTTGAATTTCAAAGCAATCAACACCTTAGTCAAGAAGGAGCTTGTGAGAGACATGCCCAGTCTGGAATTTACTCAACTGGAAGTTTGTGAAGCTTGTCAGAAAGGAAAGATGAAAAGATCAAGTCACAAGTCAAAATCTATGAATTCCATAAGTGCACCTCTGCAACTTATTCACATGGACTTGTTTGGGCCAGTAAATGTCTTGTTCATTTCAAGGAACAAATATGCCCTTGTCATGGTTGATGATTTTTCAAGATACACTTGGGTTGAGTTCATGTACTCTAAAGATGAAACTCCAAACATTATAATTGAGCACATCAAGAAAATTGAGAAGCAAGCTGAAGGAAAGGTTAGTGTGAAAAGATTGAGAAGTGATAATGGAACAGAATTCAGAAACTCAACATTAAGCGAATTCTGCAAAAGTAAAGGCATTGTTCAAGAATTTTCAGCAGCTAGAACACCTCAACAGAATGGAGTAGTTGAGAGGAAAAATAGAACATTGGTTGAAGCTGCTAGAACTTTGCTACAAGATGCTCAGTTGCCAACTAGTTTTTGGGAAGAGGCTGTTAATACTGCATGCTACACTCAAAACAGATATCTCATCAACAAAGTTCATGGAAAATCACCCTACTCAATCATGTCTAACAGGAAGCCTACAGTGAAGCATCTACATGTGTTTGGAAGCAAGTGTTATATTCTAAAAGACAACTATGAATATGTGGGAAAATTTGACTCTAAAGTTTTTGAAGCAATTTTTCTGGGATATTCATTGGAAAGAACAACCTATAAAGTTTATGTGATTGATCAAAAGAAAATTATGGAAAGCACAGATGTGACTTTTGATGATGACAAGTGTCCAGGCTTGGAATGCCTTGATGTAAATGATGCTGAAGCCCTTACATTTGGAAATCTAACCATTGATAGTGATTCTGATGAGGAAGATGAAGTTGTGACACAACAAGTGACAAATGAAGAAACCTCTGAACAAAATCATGGAAATGAAAGCTCTCTTCAGACACCTGAATTTGATGGCACAAACTTAGGGGGAGAAGGAGAAAATGGAAATGACAGTCATGGTAATACTGAAGAAAATGATGAAGGCACTAGTCAACAGACACACACCAGAAAGTGGGATAGGAGTCATACAATAGAAGCTATTATTGGTGATCCCTCAGCTGGTGTGAGAACTAGAAGTGTAACTGCTAATGAATGCCTACATGTATGTTTTCTATCTCAAGTAGAGCCCAAGAAAACTGAAGAAGCCCTAATGGATCCTGACTGGATATGTGCCATGCAGGAGGAGCTGGATCAGTTTGAGAGAAACAAAGTTTGGAAATTAGTCCATGCACCAAAGAACAGAAGCATAATTGGAACTAAGTGGGTGTACAGGAATAAAATGGATGAAAATGGAATTGTTACTAGAAATAAAGCAAGGCTGGTTGCTAAAGGCTACTCACAAGAAAAGGGAATTGACTATGATGAGACTTTTGCTCCTGTTGCAAGGTTAGAAGCAATAAGAATTTTTCTGGCATTTGCTGCACACTCAAATTTTAAGGTGTATCAAATGGATGTCAAGAGTGCTTTTCTTAATGGTGAACTAGAAGAAGAAGTTTATGTGCAACAGCCACCTGGCTTTGAAGATCCAGAATTCCCTAACTTTATTTACAAATTACTTAAGGCTCTATATGGATTGAAACATGCACCAAGAGCCTGGTATGACACACTATCAGAATTTCTACTCAAACATGGTTTTACCAGAGGTACTATTGATAAGACTCTCCTACAAGAAGCATGGTGGAGATATGATCCTAGTTCAAATCTATGTGGATGATATCATCTTTAGATCTACAAATGAAAAGCTTTGTCAAAGATTCTCTAGGCTAATACAGAGTGAGTATGAAATGAGCATGATGGGAGAATTAAGTTACTTCCTTGGCCTTCAAGTTAATCAAAGAAGTGATGGTATTTTCATCAGCCAAACCAAATATGTGAATGACTTATTGAAGAAATTTGGTATGGTGGATAGCTCACCATCATCTACACCAATGTCTACTGCAACCAAGTTGGATGAAGACAAGAAAGGCAAGAGTGTGGATATTTCAAGCTATAGAGGGATGATTGGATCATTACTATATTTGACTGCTAGTAGACCATACATCATGTTTGCTACTTGTCTATGTGCCATATTTCAAGACAATCCAAAGGAATCACATTTGATGGCTGTCAAAAGGATTTTCAGATACTTAAAGGGAACTCCAAACTTGGGATTATGGTATCCTAAGGGAACTGGTTTTGAAGCTGTTGGATACACAGATGCAGATTTTGCCGGATGCAGGGTTGATAGGAAAAGTACTAGTGGAAGCTGTCAATTTCTTGGTCAAAGACTTGTGTCCTGGTATCGTAAGAAACAACAATCTGTGTCAACTTCCACAGCTGAGGCTGAATATATAGCTGCTGGAAGTTATTGTGCTCAGGTGCTTTGGATTAGAAATCAGCTAATGGACTATGGTCTAGTGTTACACAAAATTCCTATTATGTGTGGCAATACTAGTGCCATATCTATAGTAGCTAATCCAGTTAATCATTCTAGAACAAAGTACATTGATGTTAGGTACCATTTTATCAGGGAACATGCTGCAAATGGTACCATTGAGCTCATTTTTGTTCCAACAGAGAAACAATTAGCTGACATTTTTACTAAACCTTTGGATGAAGCAACCTTCACTAGACTTGTGAGTGAAATTGGAATGCTCAATTCTTCATCTTAAAGCACGAACTCAGCTAATATTTTGCAGCAGATTAATTTCTAATAAATCAACCCGGTTTGATTTAATTGGAAATTAACTGAAATATGAATTATAAATATTTCAGAATCTCTGTATATTTATTTTTCTTTAAAAAAAAACTCAAATATTAACTTAGAATATTTTAAATTCTAAGTAAACTGCTTAGTTGTTATTTTACATCAAATGTGTAAAAATTAGCACAAGGCAGAAAAACAATACTTAAAGGTATAGAGAACTGAGTTCTCGATAAGTCAAAATGACTTATCGACAAGTCATTTTGGAGTTCTCGAGTGAGTCCTCGATAAGTCAATTTACAGACTTCTCGAATGACTTCTCGATAAGCTCTATTATGACTTATCGATAAGACCATGTAGAGTTCTCTAATAATGTTAATTCACAGAGTTCTCAACAAGGATATTTTAAGACTTATTAATAACTCAGAGCTAAAATAATTTAATTCAATGAATTATTTTAGACAAATACTTTTGGATAATTTATTCTGATTTCAATTTGATTCAATTTAAATAAATTAGAATTATTTCAGTCCTTTTTAGACAAACTGGGCATTTATCAGAGTTCTCGATAAGTCACTTGACTTCTCGAATGTACCTTTTTCATATGACTTCTCGATAAGTATTTTACCTTTTTCTATAAATACCCAGACTTCTCCATTAATATTAACTTGGAATTTCTCAAAATTCTAAGTAAACTGAATATTTATTATGTCATATCTTCAGTATGTGAACTTAATAAATAACAGATCAAAAGAAGCAAAAAGTATGAAAAACTGAACAAATTTAATTCATAAATTATGTTCATAAAAATACTTTTGACATACTTAGTCTCTAAATTTCTCTGACTTATTGATACATTTACATGCTTATATGATTTCTTGCTTACATGGAAATATGTTAGTCCAATGTTCGTAGACTAGTACATTATGTGTGTTGCTTTGCGTATGCTGATAGTGATAATTTTATTTGATTGCTTGCTAATAGGGAGAGTTACTTTTTGTATAGGGAGTACACGCTTATTTGCATGGGGAATAGTTACTCTTTAAAATAAACTAATATTCTTGAGTACTTGCATGGGGAACAGTCACTAGTCATTTCTAGCTGTCTAGTAGGCTTATGTGATTATTACTCCTATTATCCGGGTAACTCAGGAGTCTCTTGATTTCTATCTTTACTCCCTCTATAAATTAAAATGCTTCACTCTTTGGCACTCGTCACTCTCTTACTCTCAACAAAAACATCAAATTTCAAACTCACCTTCTGTTCATCTCTCTCTCTCTCTCATTCAAATGGATGCCCCAGTCTTCTATAGACTTGTTAATGGAGCTTATCAACCGGTCCATCATTTGGATGATGATCAAGTGTACTTTGATCCTTTCGGACTTCGTGTCCGCCTCAAGGGGGATGTTTACAGCCCCTTTGATATTCCACTTGAGGTCTTTTACGGACTCTCGTAGGATGATCAAATAGACATTCTTTTCTTTGAGATGGAAGCCTCTTTCGAGCAGGAGAGGCGAGCCAGGGTGGCTGAGGAGCAACGCCTTGCTGCTCTGGAGTTGCAGGAGAGGGTCATCTCTCTTGCACACTCCATGTCCAGAGCTTACCAGCGCAGGGCAAGGAGGTTGGAGGCTGAGAAGAAGAAGTCTAAATTAGAGTAGTTAGGATTAGGATTTACTTGATGTAATCTGCATCTTAATGTACTCTGTGTTTAATATTAATGAAATTATCTTCTTCTTTATCAATTTGTTTTTGTTGCTTGATTGTTTATGTCATGATTGCCTTGTGTTTACAAATTAATTGATTATCAGTTTTCCTGTCATAATGCTTGCAACTGCATGTCTCAATGGTTATGCCTAATCAATATACTTGCAACCGCATGTCTCAATGGTTATGCCTAATCAATACAGATAAATATGTTCAATACATTACAGGTTCAACACAATCCACTCAGAAAATAACAGGAGATTCAAGTTTCAATCAACAGGTATTTGTGTTAAACTGCAGCTAAAACATTTCAAAACCAAACTGCGGTTTACCCAGGCACAACAACACAAACACAAACTCAAACACAATCCCACTCAGGTAACTCTCAAAAGGAACCTGTTTTACAAAAGG
Source organism: Apium graveolens (assembly GCF_009905375.1). NCBI lineage: Eukaryota > Viridiplantae > Streptophyta > Magnoliopsida > Apiales > Apiaceae > Apium > Apium graveolens. The sequence goes on along the minus strand of NC_133654.1, from coordinate 64,452,743 downwards.
ACAAAATCCACAAAATGTTCTTCAGTTGTTCTGATTGTTTTAGAAAAAGGAACTGGTATCACAAACATGGAAATTTATCAAGCTTTTCATGAATATCACTAATGCACCTTCATGTGCACAAACAGTCTTCACAGACTGAAAGGTTTGAGGGTAGTACTCCTGAGGGGGAGCTATCTAAATCCTCTCCAATTCAATTGGAGGTTCCTCAAGAAGGAACAACTCCCCTCATAACTCTAGCAGAAGCTGTCTCAGCAGTCAAAGCTAGAAGAACAATTGCCTATGACAATGTCATAAAAAGGGCAATCTTATCACATTTATGTGACAGTGCTCTGTAAGGTGCACAAAGGTTTGAGGCTGGTGTACATGACAGTAACCCAGTCAAATCCTCTCCAATTCCATTGGAGGTTCTCACTACAAGTGGAGGACAACACACTGTCACAACCACAGAGCAATCTGTGAGTCAAACTGTGACCCCAGTCATAGATGCTTATGCACTCATTTTTCTGGTAAAATGAGTATGATTAGCCCTATATGGTCTTCCTCTAATCATATGATCACAAATTACCTCTTCTCAGCCACCTCTTATTTCTGTAGGTCAAACAACATTTGAGCCTTTCATGTGAGAATAAGAGAAAAGATTGAGTGAAAAACAAAGAATAAGAGAGGCAGGATCCTTCCTGGCAAAAGGAGAGGTAGATGAATGTATGAATTTAGTAATCCTTGTGAGGGAACTCTGACTCTCAAAAGTCATGAGACTAGTGCAGTGAGAATTGGTGAGACTACTTATTCAAAAGAACAGAAAGCTTAGGATTTTTATCACTAACAGATTTTTCTGCAGATCTAAGTGAAACTTCTATTGTTTAAAACTTATCACCATGAATCTCAATGAAGCTTGAAGCTGCAGACAGTGTTCCAAATGGACAATGACAGCAGCTTGAACAATGTGCATTTAGCTGGATTTTTCTTCCTGGAGATAATGTCAAAAAGGGGGAGAATATATCTAAATGCCAAAACAGCTAATGGATGTTGAATAAATCTAAATGCAACTCAACAAAAGAAGACCTGATGGGAAGACTGGTATTGGTTTCTGCATTTAGTTAAAGTTTTGACATCATCAATCAGAACTTGTGCATAATTTCATAATGAAAAAGTTGGGGAGATTGTAATATATAATAGATGATGTCAAAGAATTATGCCTCAGAAGAATGTCAAAGATTACTGGAGCTAATAATATCATCAACATCTATGATCTGAGTATATCAGAAGATCAGAAGAGTTGATGGCAGCAGGCAAGAGCAGAATATCAAAGGATGGAAGATTTCTAAATGTAAAAGCTGGCTCTTTGTCAAGTTATAGGATAGGGATGTTAGTTAGATATCCTAAGCCAGATTTGCTGAAACTAATAGAGGCTCTAACTGACACCCCCATCCTAGAAGAATTGGAAATACTTGTGCAAATTAAGAACATAATTGAGAAAGAATCAGACAGCTCAGTCTTTACTTAATTATTGTAAACTGTCAAATACTCATTGTACAGGTGTTGTATCAGCTTTTGTATTATTTTATTTTCATTCTTTAACTTGGGGTTAGTCTTGTTAACAGGCATGAATTTGTGATAAGCAATCTTCTCACAAATTGGGGGAGATTGTTGTGCAAGACATACCTGTATTATAACAAGACTAAGTCATACTGACAACCCTAAGATTAGTTGTATTGTAACCTTAATCTGTAATTCATACTTGTAACACTTAATGTCTGTAAAATGTAAATGGAGCAGACTGGAGCATTTTTTTCTAAACAGTGTCAAACCTAAGAATTCTATCTGGAAGAAGATCAAGAAGATCATGCCTCAGAAGAATTATGAAGAAGCTTGGAGTTGAATAAATCTGTTTGGTGTAAAACATTCTAAGTTAAGATCTCTACAAGTCACATAATTAGTGTTATAGAGAAATCATTCGAGAACTCCAGAATGACTTATCGAGAAATTATTTAAAATCCAGAGAGTACTGACGGATGAACAATATCTACTCGACGGATGAGCAATGTCTACTCGACGGATAAACAATATCCACCGGGTATAGAGAACTCAGGAATTGCCCATTCGAGAACTCAGAGATATCGACAGGTATACATTCATTAGAGAACTCTGAGTTATCGATAAGGCAAAATCCATTAGGGAACTCTGAGTTATCGATAAACCAAAATTCACTAGAGAACTCAGAGTTGTCGATAAGTCAAGTTAACAATGAAGTTTCACAGATATCGACAAGCCAACATGCCTATGGAGATGTCGAGTTCTCTACAGCTTAATTGGAGATCTCGAAGTGAAGAAATTTTTCTAAGTACAGAATTGCAGAACAGTTCAATATCCAAGGTTGCAAATCAACAAACAATTCACACAGCTGGATTGACAAGTCTACAAAAAGCAGCTTGAGAGATGTGCAAGATCAATGGCAAAGATTAACTGACAGAGGAGATTAAAGTAATCACGGGATGCTAAAGATATGCTAAGCTAGAAATTGAAGATTTGCTTTTCTATAAATAGAAATGACAGGTGACAGTTTAGAAAAGCTAATAGCATGTTTATTATCCACTGTGTAAACCAGCAGTTAACTGAGTTATAAAGTTAACATTGGTCCTCTAGTTAAGTAGAACAATCAGAATAGAAAATTGTGTGTTCTCTCTCAAGAAAGAAGCTAAGTTCTAAAATAAGAACTTAGAGATTTTGTAGCAAAACACTACTTGATTTTTAATATAAAATTAAGTGAGTTTTGAAGATCTTTGTTTTACATATTTGCATAGCTATTTGTGTTTAACATCCATTCTACTAAATCATTAACAACTACCAACTGCTAAAGCCTAAGTCGATCGAAAATCAAACATTTAAGCCAAAACACATTCACCCTCCCCCCTCTGTGTTGTATTCATACCTAACAATTCTTACCATTATTTGGCTTTGAGTTACTAATGGCAGTAGATGTTTTTGAGACTAATTCTAGAAAATGGGATATGAGAAGTTATTAAATTATGATATTTCAATGATGAAAAAAGATTCATCTGATTTGATATTAATCTAAATTTTAATTTATGAAGCGATCAATTGATGGATAGTGAATATTATATTGATTCATGTATTTTTTGAAATATTTTGTAGGATAGAAAAGTATATCTTTGCTCTATTGAAAACATTAGGTATTAAAGTTTCTTTTATGATTTCAGAATATGTAGTTTAGTAGTGTATAGATTATATATATATATATATATATAAATAAATATATATATATAGTGTAATATACAGGCAACTAGATTTTTTCTCATGATTATTCTTCATTTTTTAACTTATAGAAATATTTTGAGGGATGTAGCTTCTGAAGGAAGAGATGCAGAGCTTATAAAGTTGAAGTTGTAAATTAGAGTTGAGGTACTATTTTATTAAGTTTCTTATAATTTTAGCTATAGAAAAAATATCAATTAAGATGTTTTTTTACATATCAATTCAGAGATTTTTAATTTTTATAAATTGAACATAGTTTTTACATACTTTATTATTGTATTAAGGGGTACATGTTTGTGTTTTTATAGGAGTAAATGAGCTGTTGAGAGTTCCCTTTTCAAGACGAAGAAATGAATCAGTATGTTGATGATCATTAGGTGAGTATATAACTTAATTTGGATTCTTTTGCATGAACTCGACATTTTGCACAACTTGATAAATCAAGCACTTTACGACATTTTGCTCAACCTATAGAGATCTTTAAGTACTTGACATATGTTTGATATAATGTCTCAATGAATTAACTAAAATTTATATGTTTATTTATTAAAAATCAGTCAACTGCTATATTTGAATTCTTTTGGTCGTGTGTTCGCTTCTTGGTGCTTCTTTTATTTGTGGTTTTCAATTTTCAGTTAATATATATGAATGTAGTCTTTTTATTTACCTCATTATGGTTGTATCCTGATTATTATGGTAAAGGACGGTACTTTGATATGCTAACTTAGTTGATTTTGAACACTTATTTAATTAAAAATTTGTTGATAAAGATTAACATCCTGCTTAGTGAAGTAGTAAAAATTCAAAACTGACTTTGCTGTAGTAGTACGTGGGTGGCTAGCTTGACAACATGTCAAGGCATTGCAGAATCTGGAAAAAATGGATAAACATGAGTCAGGTCCTGGTCAGAGTCCAAGAAGGATGACATCTGAAGTGAAGGTACTAAATACTTTCTGTGAATAAAAGCCATTTTTCTGTCTTATAAGTTAATATATAGTAGTTCATTTCATCTATATAATTATGTATTTTGGTATTTTTTATGTTTAGTTCCTTTGAATTAAAGATTGTACGGATCTCCAAAAACCAGTATTCTTAGAACTCCACAAGTCTCCAATTTTTATAGACCAAGGTTGTATGGATTTGAAGTGTAATTACAATAAATGTTTTATGATCAATGAATAGATAATCTTCAGTCAAAAAGACTTCTTATTTATGTAGACTTTTCCGATCACTAGCAGAACTGTCGTTTGACATGGTAATTAGAAACTCAAATTGACACAATATATCAAATGACCTGAAATAAATAAAATTGAAGTTAAAATTTTAAGGGACTTTACCTACTCAAGAGTTTTGCAGCATAACCGTGTGCTTGTACTAATCACAGTTTCACCAATCATTAAGTTTATGAAAAGTGTATCCCCGTGTGCGTATACACTAGGTGAAAAGAAGCAGTGTAATGGAGAAGAAAATGAAGGACATTAGTCAGTCTATTCTATATTAAAAGTCATTATATTATTTTTCTAGGGCAAGACAAAGATACCATCATCATCGTTTTAAGTAACATATCCGTTACCCAATAAATGATAATTGCTTAAGGCTGTTGGATATAATTATCAAATAATTCGATATCAAGAAAGTAAAGTAAGAACAGTTGTATCAAATAACAGTTTATTAAATCTTTGATAAACTGTTACAAAACTCTCTTAAGAAAAATAGTGTTCTTGAGAGCTTCTAGGTTATGATAATACTCAAGTAATGTACACCCGAAGAAGATAACCTATTATGTGTTTATATAACACACAACTACACAATCAAACTCTATCAATTACAAGATATGTTACGGTATGATTTATCTAGTTTCTATACATATCCAAATCAATAACTTCCATCCTATAAATCAGGAACCATCAATATAATACTCCTCAAATGTTGGGACTATATAAATTAACAGATTCTGATTTATCCTGTAATCCATTTATATCCTAACAGTCTTCATCTTGATGCAAATTCTGATTGTATGCAGATCCTAACGCTTTAGCAAATTCTGACGGATAGGAAAGATCATGATTGTCTTTGACAAATCCAGATCCTGATCCCAACAAATCCCGATTTCTAACTTACATTTTCCAACAATCTCCCCCAATTTATGCTTTGTAGAATAAGCATAAATTTTGTAGTTATGTCTGATGAAAAAATAGAATATAATGTAGAATACAAGGATTGTAGAGCATACTCAGTTACAAAAGTTGATCTTCATGGTTCTTGATAAACTCTAAAGTATCTCTGAACATATGCCTTTACGTTTTCATCTATCTTCTTCCAGAATAACTGTTTTAGCCTTTTCTTTAAATTCCTTTTATATCCAGTTTCTTCAGATAATTGATATATAGCAAACAATAGCTCTCAGACTCCTAATTGTAGTTCTCTCTAACAGTAACTCATCAAGCATCACAAAATATGGTTTTAGTCCATCAGGGTTCAAAGTTAATTGCCTTTAAGTGAGTACAGTTTCAAATACAGCTGCATCCCTCCTCATATTGACTTCCTGATAATTGAGGTTCATGTATATGGGACCGTAGTCTCCAGAATACTATATGCCTTTGTCAAGAATCCTTCTTCTTATGGCATAAAATATTAAGTCTAACCATTCTTTATATGCATGATTTTTAGCCCTCAACAGATAATGGATGTACTTGAGTTCTTTGGTTGTCATCATCATCAACTCATCAGATAAAAGAACTTGAACTTGATCTCCTTGCAGCATAAGCAATATCTTCTATTTTAGTTCTGAGCCATCATGTCCATCAATAATGATTTTTACAGCTTCAAGCATGTCCAAATGATCATCTGTAACTTCCTGACCAGATCTATCAGCTAATGTAAAATTTATCAGTTCAACTTCATGATGCTAAAATCTTGCTCTTGTGTGTGGTCCAGACAATTTGAGAGCTTGAGCATGTATCAAGCATGAATGGATATCATCATTTCTGTTCACAAATCTAAGATTGGTAGTCCTTCATCCCTTAATCCTCGAGGAACAAAGTTCATTTCCTTCTTGCATTTCAGATCATCAAACTTCTCCAATTTATAATTATGCTTAATCTTAGGAAAGTAATGAGTCTTTTTCTCTTCCCTTTCTCCAAGTACTTTTCAACCTGTGACTCTCCATCTACTTCTGCCAGATCTCCACAACATATTTCTGAATTCTTGATTAGCCCCGTTGACTGTTATTTTGATTTTTCCTTCTTCTCTTCTTTCTTCTTCATTAATCTCAACATTATAAGCATCAACATAATCAGACAAGATATGAAGATTTAAATGCTTTAAGACAACTTCTTTTCTATCTTCAACAATATCAGGAATTGACCATCTGTCAGGATCAGTGATAAGTGGATTTTATATCTACTTGGAACACTTCATTACAGGCTTAAGTTGGTATTTTGGACTCAAGTTTTTGGTATTTTTGATGTATTTTTGTGTTATTGCATTTCAG